>NC_081183.1:19534987-19834987 GCF_029867415.1 Vicia villosa | reverse complement strand
ATTCTTTATCTCTGTGGCTCATATGTGTGAATTCTAAAGAAAAAAAATGAAAATGGGAACCCCCATTACAGAAATGAAATCTACTTACATAATATATACATCAATTACTGTCAATAATAGTTAACTCTC
The DNA here is from genome assembly GCF_029867415.1 of Vicia villosa. Classification (NCBI taxonomy): domain Eukaryota; kingdom Viridiplantae; phylum Streptophyta; class Magnoliopsida; order Fabales; family Fabaceae; genus Vicia; species Vicia villosa. The sequence goes on along the minus strand of NC_081183.1, from coordinate 19,834,858 downwards.
CAGAATTTGACATGTATCTTGCGACATGGGATTTTATCTTCTGGTGTGTTTCTATGTGTCTTCGGTTTTTTAACTGCTTCAAACTGTTCCTGCTGTCAAAAAATGCCCTCGAGTCACCTAACCATGTTCGTTGAAAAGTTCACTTGTCAAATTTGTGAAAAGTCCCCTCGCTGTCGAAATTAAGACTTGACTATCTCATAACTTATGTCGAAATGCTGAGAAAAAATTCCCAGGCTAACAGATGCTGCCCAAAAATGTTATTTTCGATCATATTTACAATATGGAATAGATATGGTGATTTTTTAGTAAACTCTCGACACTATTCGAACCATTTTCCATACGTCGTGATCATCATGACTACCTTTACCTAGTCGTCACATTTGCAATCGTGCAAGTGTCAGCCATCATGGCTCCGATTTCCAAGGCCATTGTGTGCCACGAAAATTAACCACATTAAATAAAAGAAAAATTATTAATTAGTAATTATTTAAAACAAAAATTAAAACGTTATTGTTTTGATTTTTAGAGGGAAAAACTGAAAAGTCTCACTCCAACAACTATATAACATTTCCATCATTTTAACAATTCTTTCATTTTTGTATCTAAACAATAAATTTTGTACAAATCATTTTCATTTCCCTCAAAATATTACATTACCTCATTAGAAATGCTTCATTCAAATTTCCACAAAATATTACATTATCTCATTAAAAATCTTTCATTCAAACACACTCACGACTTAACAACACACCCTCAACTCTCTAGTTAAGCGAAACATCTTAGCATCTTTAATCTAAAAAATATTATATATATATATATATATATATATATATATATATATATATATATATATATATATATATATATATATATATAAAGATATTTTTTAATGATTTAAATAATTAATTAATATCAAACATTAATCTTACCTCTCAAATGAAAAACTAAAATAACCTTATAGTCATTTTAATTTATTTTTTAGGAAAAAATAATATATATGATTTTATGATTATATTATATTACCATTATTTATTATATTAGATACTTTTAATTATACGATAGCATTCTTCGGATATAATACAACATTAGATAGTTTTAAACAAATAAAGCTTCTGTCCGAGAAATTATTAAAGTAACAACATTATATTGGAAATACGTGGAATTATTTTTTATATAAATTGCCACTAATGCACACATTTACAAACATGTCCTAGGCACTTTGCAACTGCAGGAGGGGGACAATACTTTTCACCACAATCATTATCTTCAGTGCATAAATAAATTCCTGTGATATCAAATTAAAAACTAAAGTCAATAATAAGAAGTGAAATATTATTTATAACATAAAGAGTTTTTTCAAAATCAAATGGTAAAAATGGACTTACCATCTGTTAGAGTGATAGATATAAAAATTAAAATTAAAATAATATATACAAACTTTAAAATTTCAACCATGTCTTCGTTTTATTTTAGAAATATAAATTTGTATGATCACTTTATAGCCCGAGAATCTTAATTTTTCAAATTATAAATATTGTTACATATGTCTCTTGATAGTCATTAGAGGTCATTCAAGTTTTAATAATTCTCACTGTTATTACTATATTATTTTTCTTTTATCATTTTATGGTTGAGAAGGGAAATTTTCAAAAATAATATATTATATAGAGGAGAATGATGAAAAAATAAGTATAGAAATAGTGTATCAATGAGGTGATGTAAACATATATTAAATTATAAATTAAAAAAATATAAAAACAACATGAATTGAACAAAGGTTATTATTTAGGATGTTCGCGATGATGTTTGGATGGTTTTGATGTTACAAGTTTTTCGAATCGTAGGATAAAAAAAGTGTGGTTCGATTTGGTTCAACTGATTTTTAGAAATAAAACAGAATTAAACCAAACCAAATCAAATCAATGCAGTTTGTAGTGGGTCGGTTGATTCGATTTTTACAATTTTTTTTTTGAAGGAATACAAGATTTTGTATTTAGTCATCCATAAACTACCATAAAATAAGTTTATAATTGTCAAAATAATTTTATGCATAAAAATGAACTGCATTTTACAATTTTATTTCATGTATAAAGAATAATATACATGAAATTGTATTCTTAAATAATTTGTTAATAGTATATTGTGTAACACCCCAAAATCGATTAAGTAAATTAATTAGATTATTTACTTGATTTTGTACTTGTTTTAATTAAATAAATCATGTAATTATTTTAAGTCATGTGGGGTACAGTGAATGTTGTGGGGTGTGTTGAGACTAGACTATTAGGGAGAACTAATTGAGTTTAAAATTATTAGTATTTTAATTAATTAAATAAAAACTTGAAAATAGAGGCATTTGGTAGAATATTTTATTATTAGATTAAATAATTAAAATAAATAAGAAATTTAAAGAGAAGGGCAAAGTAGGGATTTTGGGAGTAAGTGAGGATGAAATAGAGAAAATCAAATTTGGGATTTTATTTATTATAAATAGAGAAGTTGATAGAATTATAGGTTTTTTTTCAGTACGTGAATTGAGTTTATGAGAAAGAAGAGAAAGGAGGGTAGAAGAGCAAGGGCTAAGAGAGAATAGTAATTCAATAAAAAAAACTTAAGGTTCCATTGGTGGAAATTAAGGTAAGAGGAAGATTACTCTAAATAGGGTACCAATTACACGAGTGGGTAGGGAGATTAGACGTGTGTTAATTGATTTTTATATGACAATAGCATAATGAATTCTGTTTGTTTTTAGTGTTGTAAAGTGAAATTCAGAGGTTTGGATGCCCTCCATTCTAGGAAACAGTATTTCTACAATCTGAAGGTCGGTGAGAGGCGCCATCGCCATGACGGCTCGGTTGTCACGAACCTTGAGGTAGCATGGACGTCAGCAGCCTAACGGGTATACCATCATGATCCCCGTGTGCGTAGTGTGTGGAGAGCGTCACAATAGTGACGGGCGAGTGTTGCACCCCAATTTTTGACCACTAAGATCCCACCATATTCCAAATAGTAGGATCATTACCATTATCATTATCATCATGCATATAGCATTTGCTAACCAAAAAATACAAAAAGTTGTTGCTTGTTGCTTGTGTCCTAAGACAAGAGACTGATCAAGAAGTGACTGAGCAAAATAGGGTTTTGAGGCCCACAAGGAAATTCAAAATTCTCCTATGATCAAAGGGTTTTCCTATCAATATCTAAGTCCAAGGATAGCCCAATTCAAGATCAACAACTTTCAAGATCACCTGAGGCCCCAAATTAGGGTTTTGACCTAATTCCTCTAGAGGGTTAGCTTTTAATTAGGACATGGCTCCAAGGCTCAAACCATGATTCAAGGGCATCCAAACCAATATTATTATCCATTCATATCATTCATTTGAAGAGGAGAGCTTGATTCATTTGGAAATCACAAAACTGCAGTTCATCTAGAAAAAGTCAACTGCGTGGGTCAACCTTTGACTTTTGAGAAAAATGATCAACTATGAACTTTTGAAGATTCAAATCATCATCACATGATTATTTAAGACATTTGGCCAAATAAAATCAAGAAAATTCATCAAGAATAAAAATGTCAAGAAACCCAAAATTAGGGTTTTTTAAGTGAATTTGACCTAATAAAAATGTCACTTAGATTTTTCTCAAATTTATGGCCATTTTTCTTCATGATCCCAAAGGATTTTTAGGAAATTTTAACAATTTATTTGAAGTATGTAGTAAGGGCTTTCCAAAGAGATCAATAGCATGAAAATCCATTACTTGAGATATGATTTTGCAAAGAAGCCTCCATGAACACTTTGAAGATGAGGATGAACATGAAGAACAAGTTTGAATTTTGTTCAAATCTACAATAATCTTCAAAGTACAGCCCCTCTAACTTGTTTAAGAGACCAAAATAAGAAGAATACGCACTCTTTAGGGCTATGAGCCAAGTGCTTAAGCTATTATCCAAGCGATCATTCCATTAATGGCATAAAGGTCACACTTCCATTTTAGAAAAGCATTGCTTTTGCAAAGTCCACTCTCCTTGGGCCTCCCCCATGTCTCCTCTGCATCAAAAGTAATTTAAATCCAGCAAGCAAGCTCCTAACATGCAGAATAAAGTCTCACAAGCATGCTTGAGGCTTGTACCTTCCATTGGAAATCCATTTTTCTCATTTCTTCACAAACAAGTAAAGAGGTACAAGTATCACATGTGAACTTAAAACTCTGAGATTTTTCCCTCCATAAACCCTAATTCTTGCCTATAAATAGAGGGTATCACTCCCTTGATCACTTACACCAGAATTCTCCAAGTCACTACCTCACTTGAAATTCTCTTTTCTTACCATTTGCATTTTCTAAGTGATTATGAGTTCCAAAAGTTATGGGTGTCAACCAAAGGTTTAGACAACTTCTAAACATCATTTAGAAACTGTCCATACCTTCCTCAACCTCTCAAAGGTCCCCCAACCAAAAATCACCATTTTCACTCTATTAAAGGTTCATTCAAGGTTTTAACCTACCAAAATCCAAACCAAACACTTACCAACCAAACAAACACTTTAATTAGCTTCTATTAATCGTATATAAGCTACCCACAACCTTCAAACACTTACCAAAAGCCGTGAACCAGAAATCACTTCTCAAATTTGCATTAAAAAACCTCGTTGAACCAACGTCGTGATTTTTGATTTGGCTCGTGCGTTCTTGGATTTTTTGTGTTGGATACCTTCTATATCACATATAGAAGCTATCCAAACACCTGTTTTGGATCTGTAACACCTCGAACACACACTTCCAGCCATAACTTTTTTCTTTGTCGGTGAAATCGTGTTTGAAGTTGCAGGGGTCCTCAAGGAGTTCTAAGCGTCCAAAAAGCTTCCTTGGACATCACTAAAGGATTCCAGATTGAATTGGCAGCCCAGAAATGTAACACCCTATTTTTATTAGATTTTAATTAATTAGGATTATTTGCTAATTGATAATTGTTTGTGTGTATTTTATTTAATAATTGTTGAGTGATAATTATTTAATTGTGGGGTAATATATTATTTAGCTAATTAATAATGGTAGAATTTATTAGAAATTAGCTAAATGGGCTTAGTTGAGTGAGAAAGAGTAGTGAGTGGGTTAAGCCCTATGAGATAATGAGAGTTAAGAGAGAACTTATGTCATAACCTAACTAGAAAAGAAAAGAAGAAAAAGATAGAAAGGAAAGAAGAAGAACATAGAAGAGAAGAACAGGAGATTGGTAGAGTTCGTCAAGAGGGTGGATTAAGAGATTAAGGTAAGAGTTTGAATCCAAATTCTTGTAGAATCTATGATTGGGTAATGTTGTATGTGTTAGAAAATGAGATTTGAATTTGGGTATTTTCATAATTTATGAGATTGTGTTGTTTGATGTTGTTTAATACTTAGAATGGATAGAAATAACATGTAATTGTGATTCTTTACTTGATTCTATGGGTGGGTTTTGATTTATAACATGTGGGATGAAAAGAATGTGAAAACCTAACTTTTGGGGTTTGGGTGAAATTCATGGATTTGCATGATTAATGAAGCCTTGATGAATCTAATGATACTTATGAGTTATATGTGTGATATGTATGTGAAATTCGTATGCAAATAATGAACTGAACCATGAATTGAGTGATAGAATGAGAAGAGGGAATTGTGCTGATTCTGCACAGAAAATTCATTATGCGCTATGTTCGTGACGCGAACAAAAGGTGGCGGCGCAAACTGAATGAATTCTGGAATGATTGGTTCTGCCTTGTACTTCGCGGCGTGCACATGTGGATGCAGTGCGAACTGAGCGAAATTTTGAAATACATTGTTTCTGTCAAGTACTTTGCGGCGCGACCAAAGGTTAGCGGCGCGAACTGTGTTCAAAAATATTTTCTTGTTTGTTTGAGACTTGACTTGCATACCTATTACTTCTATATGTTCATTATGTGTTATTAATTGATTAATTAACATGTGTGAGGTATAATTGGATGTATTATGTAATTGAGTTCTAAATGATAATTGTGTTGAGATTGGATTGAATTGCATGTTGTGTAATATTGTGCAAAGTTGTGAAGATGTGATTGTGTAGTTTAAGAGATAGAGAGATCGTCTTAAATGCATGAGTCTTGTTTTGTTGCAGACGTACACAAGCATGAGTCTTTGAAAGTGGCAATGTTGGGTAATCTCGCGAAGGTTATTTACTTGTCCCAAACCTAACGAGTATGGGGTTTGAAAGCTTAACGAGTATGGGGCTTTTGTGGTGGTTATCTAGTCTAGAGAGGATGACAATCGGCATGACCGAAAATGATAACGGATGGATCCACATGCATATCGCATAGAGTCACACTCGAGTCGCACGTGTCAGTGTGAAATGTTGTTATGTGTGATTATGTAATATGAATGTGTGGATGTGAATTTGATTTATATGTGATATATTTGAATGATACATATTTGATGTGGAATGTGAAATATATGTGTGCATGAGTGACATATGTGTAAACTTGTAAATCATTGATATACGATGCGATGAATTTGATTGTGATACTTAATTGTATGAAACATGTTAACTTTATATTGAGGGTCAATGTATGTTTTTAGAAGAGTGATGAATTGTGAAATGTATGCCTATGTATGTTGCATTTCCCATTATTACATTTTCTATTTAGAATTTGAATTCTCACCCTTCTGTTTGAATGTTATCCTTCATTGGTAACGTGCCGGTTCCGACGATTAGTGCTTGTTCGTGGTTAGCCAGAGAGTTCCGAGTTTCTGTTGATTTAGGTACTGAGTCGATGCTCTGGTCATGTAACACTGGGATAGGATTTAGGGTGTTGAACTAATGTTTTCATTTCGGATTTTGTTTGATGTTTATTGTTGTTGTTGGAGGCCTTAGTGCCCAATATTCTGGATATGATGTTATGACTCCGTTTTGAATATTATTTTGAGACATGATCATGGTATGGGACATGAATCATTTTATACAATGCATGAGTATTTGCGATTTCCGCTGTGTATGCATATTATTAATGAATTATGTCAAGTAAGATGTGTTATATTGATGGCCAGATGAATTGTATATTGATGAATGTATGTTTGTTGGTTTTTAAAAGCTTTTAGTTTTTGAAAACGTTGTTGTGACGCCCCTTGTTATATGCATGTTTACTCTAAGTAATTGTTTATGATTATATTAATTGGGGTATTAGAAAGAGGTGTTACAAGAAACACCTCCAAGCAAGAGTTTGATCCTCACTTTTAGAGGTATATTTCTGGAATTCGAGCATACTTGTTTGAGCTTTGTTTCTTGCATTTCTTGATACCATTGTGTTTAGAATGATGTAGGGAACAAATTCCCTAAACTCTTACGGCCTGATTGTTCGAAATGATCATTTAATTTGAATTTGAAATTTTAGGGTTCTTCATGTTTTTCCAGAAATTCATGTTTGTCTTTGATTGTTAGTTTTAATGAGATACATGGTTGTAATCGTGGTTAAATTCTGAGCATTTTAGTATTTTACTTTTTCAAATTTGATTGAGTTTTGACAAAGTTGGATTGATCATCCATGGATGTTGTTGCTGTTAGCACGAGGAAAAAGAAGGTGCCCTTGGCGCCATCTCTTCATTCAAAAATTCCTTTTAAAATATAATATGTTGGAGTGGTTCATTAAACGAATTCATCGTTTAGACCACTTGGTCACCAGCGCTCCTTTAGTTCCTTCATGCCCTAGGTCTAGGGTTCGAATCCCCCTTGCCCCAGACCTTTTGATTTTATTTTTTACGTTTCCATTCACTTGTTTAATACACATATTAAATTCAATGGGCCTTATGATCATCTGTACATGCGTCGCCTAGTGGCTGGTGTTTTTTGTTGCAATAGTGATGGCGTGATTTTAAACCCTACTGACCACAAATCCCTTATTTTTTTTAATCACTAATTTATTTTGTTTTCTTCAAAACTTCCAAAAATAATAAAAAATAGAAAAAATAGGTCTTTTTAACTCCTTTTTTGTGTGATTTATTTATCTTGCCTATTTTCATGCTATGTTAAAAAATCCCAAAAACATTTAATATTTTACCACTTAAAAATTAATCAAAAACATGTCCTTTTATGATAAAAAATCAATTAAAAAATCATTTTATTTTGAATATTTCTTCAAAGTAACTTAGTATATTTTTGTATATATTTGTTTAGGGCTAGGATAAAATGTCTTTGACTTTTCCATGTTCCCTTAGACCAATCCTCTTTTAGGATTGGGTATTTAATAATTAAAATCAATTTAGGTTTAGGTGTTTACTTTAAAACCCTAATTTCAAACCCTAATTCAAAAACCCTAGGTTTAAAACCTTAATTTAAAAACATGTTATCCATGAACTTGTTATCTTGTACACACTTGTTGATTTTAAATTCATGCTTTTGTACTTATATGTTTATCTTAACCATTATCTGTTAGAACAAGATTTATAATCTATGTTCAGAATCTGGTTTTGGTGATAACGAACATATATTTTGTGAGTAACAATTTTATTACTAATGGTTTCATAAGAAGAATCTATGTTCAGGATCTATGTTCAAGATTCATCATAAGAAGAGTACAACGACTACATCAGAAAGTACGTCATAAGCTTCAAAGGAAATAAACAAAAATCGGGAACTAGAAGCCTTGCAAACTCAGAAGATCACGTATATAAAAGATCAAAAGTTCTGAAGTTACAAGTGAAGGATAGAAAAATACTTAGAAAGGGGGGGTTTGAATAAGTGTGACTTTAAAAACTCTTAAGATAAAAACAATTGCACAATGATTTTTATCTTGGTTCGTTGTTAACAAAACTACTCCAGTCCACCCCCTTAGAGTGATTTACCTCACCTGAGGATTTATTCCACTAATCAACCTTGATTACAATGGTTTTCCACTTAGATACCCTCTAAGTCTTCTAGAGTATTCTGATCACACCTTGATCACTCTAGGAACCTTTTACAAATTAATGTAAGCAAATTCTTGCAAGAGTATTACAATGTTTCTTAATAAGCTATAATCACAACTGTGATATTTCCCTTAAGTTCTAAGCTTAAATCTCACTAAGATATTACAATGAAGTGAGGTTGAACATGAAGTTTGATAGCTTTTGAATTTGACAGCGTTTCTGTATTTTTGCGCAAGAGTTGTGTATTCAGCTTCTCATCAAAACTTTTATTTATAGGCGCTTTGAGAAGATGACCGTTGGGAGCATTTAATGCGTTGCGTGATCCGTACATCATTGCATTTAATGTTTCACTCTTTTGTCAACTACCTCGAGCCTTGCTTTTCCTACTTTAACTGACTTTGCCTTTAATAGCTTCTAACGTTCCTTTTGTCAGTCAGCGTAGCCTGCCATCTTGTACTTGCTTCTGATTTGATGTTTGTAGATACAACGTTTGAATTAATCAGAGTCAAACAGCTTGGTGCAGAGCATCTTCTTGTCTTCTGACTTTGAAGTGCTTCTAGCGTGATACCATAAGAACTTCAGTGCTTCTACTTCTGATCTCAAGTTCTTCTGATGCTTCAATAGACCATGTTTTGATTCTGCTTGACCATCTTCTGATGTCTTGCGAGAGCATGTTCTGATGTTGCATACTTGAACCTTCTGAGTCAGTGCTTCTTGCGCTGAATTGTGCATACTCTTTATATATTTCCTGAAATGGAAAATGCATAGGATTAGAGTACCACATTATCTTATACAAAATTCATATATAATGTTATCATCAAAACTAAGAATATTGATCAGAACAATTCTTGTTCTAAAAATCTCCCCCTTTTTGATGATGACAAAAACATATATAATTGATATGAATTTGCAATCAGAATATCAGATGACTAAAGACAATTACACAGTTATAGCATAAGCATATAAACATAGTGTGTGAATATGTCTCCCCCTGAGATTAACAATCTCCCCCTGAAATAAATACTAGAAGAATTTATAAATAAGGACTTCCCTGAGTATTTTCCATTTCAGTCGAGACGTTCACATTTGCCTACAAAACATTCAGAGCTTCTGCTTCTTGCTTCCATAGGACAGCTTCAGAGCTTTGAATTTCTTCTTAAATCATTGCATGCTTGATTGTATCAGAACATTCTTGAATGTACCAGAGCATCATCAGAGTATCTTTACATCCTGAAATGTTTCAGAACAAACTAGACAACAAAAGTCAGAGCATGAATGAAGCAGAACATTCTTTTAAGAAAGAACATATATCAGAGCAATGCTAAACAATATCAGAGCACACTTTGATAAGTTCTTAAAAGAAATATGTATCAGAACATATAAGGGATAAGAATGTGTTAGAGCATATTCTGCCACGAGAATATCAGAACATTCTTCCTTCTTGCTTCTGATCTTGAAGCTTCACAACACTAAGCTTGCTTCAATTTCCAAGAGCATGTTTCTTTACAGAATTGCTTTTCCTCATGTTGAGCTTTTTCAGAATATTTTCAATCCTGCAAAAAATCTCAAAGACATAGAACTTTCAAATATGTTACGAATGTTGAGACTTACTCCCAGCAACTGATATAATAAATCAAATCAAGTATCACGTTTTCTCCCCCTTTTTGTCATAACATCAAAAAACATATTAAAGATTCAGATGAAAAACAAACAATATGAGAGAAGATAATATTTCATTGATTCAACAAAATATCAGAAGATACAAAAGAGAGAAGCAGATGCAAGAAATAGATGCAAGAAATAAGAAGACAACTAAGACCAAAAGACTACGACTAGCCTAGCCTAGAGAATATCTTGGCCAGAAGGTTTTGAATCTCAGAAGTGCTTTCTGTCTGCATCTTCATGAATGAGCGAAACTCATTGTGAGTATCTTCATGCTTATCCAAATGAGAAGCTAGATCAACTTGATTCTTTTGAAGAGCCTTCATGGTGTTCACCATAAGAGAAGGTTCATCAGAAGAAGCTTCACAGCTATCATTCAGAGGAGTAGCATGCTCAACAGCAGCATCTAACATGAGAACATCATCTTGATTTTCCTGAACATGAAGTTTCTCAGCAGGATGATTCTCAGCAGTTTGCTTCTCAGCATCAGCTTCTGACATATAAGCATCTTCAGAATAATCTGTAGCAGGGATATCAGAATCTTCATTCTCAAGAGCCTGAAGAATCTCAGCCAGATTCCTTGGAGGTGTAGGAGCAGCAACTTCTGAGGGATATTCAACAGCAGGATATACCATATTTGGTCCTTTCTTTGAGGGATTCTCCCTTAACCAGTTGAATAAAGACTGAAAATCTCCATTCAGAATAAGAAATTGAGGCTTCCATACAACCATTGTGAGACAAGGTTCATCTTCCAGCTCATCTACAAACTTCTTCTCCTCAAGAGATCTCCAATTTCTGATAGGATTATAATACTTACCATCATCAAGCTCCAAGAAGTAACCAGAAGAACCAGATGCCTCAGCAACACATCTCTTCTGGATGTTCATAGCATCAAACTTAAAATCCTTCTTAAAGATTCTCCATAAGCTTCGAATAGCAGCATGATCCAACTTGGAGTCATGAGCAGCTCTCAACGTCTCCATCCTTGTTCTGAACTTAAGCTTGAAAAGGTCAAAATAAACATCAAGAGAGGGTTCAGGAGGGTTAAAGGTGAATCGATAATCAGGGTACATAAGGCAATAGGGTTTGGATTTTCTTGAAGGTAAAGAATGGGTTAGAGAAGGTGTATAATCTATGGTGAAGATGGATGAAGGTGAAATTTTAGAAGGTGTTGGGGGAATGGCATTTAGTGGTTCAGGGTTCAGAATTTGTGTAGAAGGAGGTGGTTGGAAACTGTTTGAAAAGGGGAAAGAATTTTGGGGTTCAGAAGGAGGAGGCTTTTTCTGAGAAGAACAAGCAGCAGCATCTGCACGAAAAGCTTTCTTGATGCTTTTATCACGGTATTCATCAAATTGTACTTTGAGAGGATCATAGGGTAGCTTCTGCTTCTTAGCTGGCTTAGGTCCTACTTCTGAGACCTTTCTCTTCAATCTCTTTTCCTTCTTCTTCTGTTCTTTCTTTCTCAACTCATCCAGAGATGGAAGAGTTCTCCCTCGAATCCACGCAGAATCAACAGAAGATTGAGATTTGACACAAGACTTCAAATAGCGCTTAACAGATTTGTCAAGCTCTTCTTTGAACAGTTGAGAAAAGCTTTCAACAGGGATTCTTCTAGTCAGAATATCTGGAAATATTCTTGGAATAGAAGTTACCTTCTCAATCAGAAGCATCCTTTGTAAATCAAAAGCATTCAAAATGTGTCCTTGAATGACAGTTGATCGGTAAAATAGCAAGTGTACTATTTTGCCTCTGTAGTAATAAAGGGAAAATTCCCCGAATATCGATCTCAAGGACTGCGTGAGATTATAGAGTTAGTCGCACTTCAATTAAACAAAAAGCCTTGGGGTTTTGGTTTTTGTGATTACAATTTAAATTGCAAATAAACTTAAAAAGGTTGAATTGGCCAAATATGAGTAACATGCCAGGGTAGGTGTGTGCATTAACATGTAACAATTCTGAACCCTTATTTCATTAACAAAGTTCAACTTATCAATTACCGGTTCTTAAGGGTATTTTCTCCTAAGTCCTTAGTGGGCAAACTTTTGAACATTGAAATCCTAATCCCAAAGTCCTTCGAAATTAGTGATCAAATCAAATATTATTATAATCAAGAACAATCCGGTTACTATAGGGTATCCCTAGTCCTAGGTGATATCTACTATAATATAATGGTATAAAAACCCTAACAATGGAGGTCAATCCTAATTGTCAGTCATAAATCAATCCAGTTGGTCCGACGAGGAAAGCATTGAAAACCTTATACCATTAAATTGAAGGTAAAAGAGAAACATGTTATTGAAATTCGGAATTCAAAATCATCACAAATGTTAATCAGGGACACCCCCCTAGCATTGGGGGGTTTAGCTACTCATATCATCCAAAGAAATTACAAAGATATCAAATAAAGACATTACAATAGAGATGATGAACTTTGATCTTCAATGGCTTCCGCTCATGAGAGTTCTCCGTTCTTCTCCAATTGCATAGGCTTCTTCTCTCAATCCTCCAATTCTTCGTGTGGCAAAAAGATCCCTAATTCATCTTGAAAACCCTCCTAAATAGTGCAGACTCACTTAAGTTGGTTGGAAATTCCAAAAACACCCCTGCAGGCCAACCACTGAACTAAATAATAAAAATCACTGAAATCAGCGTCATCACCCAACACGGGCCGTGTTGTGCAACACGGGCACCCGTGTTGGCCCCCTGTAATATTTATTTTTCAATTTTGGTCCCAGACTTAGCAACACGGGCCGTGTTGAGCAACACGGGCACCCGTGTTGAGCAACACGGGCACCCGTGTTGAGCAACACGGGCACCCGTGTTGCACCACTTTTTTTTCCACCTTCTTGAACTCTCTTCCTGACACGGCCCGTGTTGGGCAACACGGCCACCCGTGTCAGGCCTCCTGTAGCATGTTTTCTGAACTTCCTTAAAACTTCCGAGTTTCGCACTGATTTACTCCGATTTCTCCATATGAACCTGAAAACATTAAAACATGCAACCAAAGCATAAAATGACGAATAAAGAAATAAAACACTCAATAACAAAACTTAAACATACTTAAAAACAACGATAAAACTATGTGTGAAAACCACTGATCAAACTCCCCCAAACTTAAACCGTTGCTTGACCTCAAGCGACAACTACAAAAGTTAATGACCTTCAAAGCGCACGGTGTTCATACGTGAGATATCTGTCTGTATTGATCAAGAACCAGTTGGTTCGGCATTCACATGACGCGACGAGTTTTGTTACCACATTACTCCTGAAGCTCCCGTTTCGGATACCTCTCCAACTATGCTTTGCACTTAAGTCTCTTTCCGATTTTCCTCCTCTTTCATTCGGACAATCATATTAAGGCACTGGATTTCTTATAATAATCATCACCTGCATGAGACGGATCAAGGCTTCTTATTATTTTTTCCTGGCACCAAACTAGCAGCATTGGCTACTTTTTATTACCGATGAAATTTTCAAACCTTGCAGTTATATATTGTCCTTTTGGACGACGTTTGGGGATCAATCTCCTTTGGGCTGAATAACCGGGTGAGGGTTACCCAACTTAGCGAGCCGATTGCCTTTTACCGCCTTTTCATCATTTGGTGCCAACTTTATATCTCTTTTTTTTTTTCAAACAGTCATCATGCAAGTGAATCTGAATTATGCCAGACTGTATCAATAAACTACTCGAGAAGTACTTCTCAGGAGACAAGTACTATGGTGCAAATCTACACGTTAGACTCGTATCTCTTCCAGGGAACCAAGGGTGCTTAAACAAACCTCTTGTCACATTATTCCGCACTTCCTGTCCTTAAACAATCCTCCCTTCTTCTCTATATACTATTCCCGATCGCTTTTTAAGATCAAAACTCTTCAACAAAAATTAAAATTTCGGTCAAAATTTGGGCAGAATTCACTTCATGGTTTCACATCATACCAGTAACATAAAAATAACATAAAAATAAAATGCAAAGAGAAGAGCCTCCCCCAAACTTGAACTAAACATTGGCCTCAATGTTTCAGAACGAGCCTGAGAGAGGTGACTCACAGAGGGTAATGCACTCTAATGATCACTTCCAAGCTTTCACCAGAGACGTCCTCTTTTATTTCCTGAAAATAAAATGACCAAACATAGAAATTAGCTATTAAAATCGTGGGTTGCCTCCCACGAAGCGCTTCGTTTAACATCGCATGGCTCGACGGTCCATTACCCTCTATTATGGAGGGTATTTCCTTTTCCAAACCTTGTTGCTTGTCACTTTCGCAACCACTAACTCATGAAAACGAAAAGCATTCACCGCTTTTCTCTTTAATTTGCTTCCCACATTCTTCTTCTTTCCTTGCTCTTTCTCCTCCACCTTCTTCTTGCCTTCCTTAGCTTTCTTAAGATTTTTGACAACTACATAAGATGGTTCCACCCGGGAGGCTATGCTTGACACTTTTTCTTGGAGCTGTTTAGACTTCTTGTTCTTTTCCTCACTTTCTGTCATACCATCAGAAGTTTGATCATTCACAACCGCCCTCTGTCTTTTGACTCCTAACATCTTCAACGTTACTTCTTCATCAAAAGATTTCAGCGTCAGCGTTCCTTTTTCAATGTCGAGGTTGCAGCGGCCTGTCGACAAAAATGGCCTCCCAAGAAGGATATGAGTTTCTTCGTCTTCCGGAATGTCCATGATGTGGAAGTCAACAGGGAATACAAATTTATCTACTTCCACTATTACATCTTCAGCTACCCCATATGATTTCTTAACGGTGTGATCAGCGAACCTTAACTGTGTCTTACTGTAATACGGTGAACTGACTTCTTATCGATCGAAATGTCGCGGTTAGCAAGAGTCGCCACCGACTTTTATTTTATCCAAATTAATTAGAAAGGCTAAAAGAACAGGAAAAACCTTTTAAATAAAATAGGGTTCGGGGGGTAATTATGCAAAGGGAAGGTGTAAGGCACCCTTTGCATCCATGGTTATCCATGGGCTCTTAACTTGCTTTGCTCTTTTTGTTTCAGAAAGGTAGAAGAAGAAGATATGGACTTTAGCTCGTAAATGAGCGTAGCCATATTGAAGAATTTTGAGAAAGAATATTTGAAAATATTTAGAGCAAGGCAAAGCAATTTAAGAGCAATTTACCTTATATTTGAGAAATCTGTTCTTTCAGCCTTTCAGAGCGAAAGGGTCTATCCTTGCCATAAGAGGGCAGGAAGCCTTTCATTTGGAGGTTTAAGGGTCATCGAAATATCCTTTGCCATAAGACTGTCCCATGCCATAGAAGGGCAGGTAGTCTAAGGCAAGGATCAGAATAAGCCTTTTCGTAGGCAGCCAGAAGATACCTCAGCCTTTTCCGTAGGCAACATCCGAGGGTCGAGGTCATTTGTGTATCGAAGGCAGCATCATTAGGGTCATGACCTTTTTATCGAGGCAACACGACTGAGGTATCCTCGAATTCGAGGGACATGGCTTATTCTGCAGAAAAACGAAGGCAACAGGCAACAGGCAACAGGCAACAGGCAACAGAGAGGGTTACCCAAAAGCGTGCGTGTGTGCACCAATCATGTGATTCAATTCAGATTATATTATCTTGTGTTTAGTTATTCTAATTAATTTAGGGTTGCACTCCCTATTTTACTAACCACGCAGTAATATAAAGCAATAAAAGGGAAGGGGACAATGAAACCAGCGGATCCCCAATGGGGTTTGACACAAGTAATAATAAAATAAAAACGAGGGGCAAAATTTAGGGTTACCGACTATGCGAGGCTTTGACATTTGGCAAACCTGAAAAGGCGGAAAAATGGCAAACAGAAATAGGGTGAGTGCATTATCGGTTCCGAGGCAAACATTATAACCCTAAAAATAAAGAATAATGAAATTTAAAAATAAATAAAGTAAATAGACACTTAGCTTCGGATTTGATCTGATATGGTTGGCGGGAAGCTTCGGGGTTAACCCTGAAAGAAACAAGGCAGGAAAGGAATGAAAGCGAAGCAAACCCTAAAAGTAAAATAATCTAAATATAATTTAAATTGAATTAGAATTAAATTACTTAACTTCGAGATTTGTTGAAGGCGCACGCTCGGGACGAACCATGTTGCTAACCCTGATAATGCACAGAAAAGAAAATAAAATCAGTGTATGGTATGATCTCGTAAACCCTGATTAGGGTACGAATTTAAATAAGAAACCACAAATGATTTAATTAATTAAATCAGGATCAGAAGATTAAATTAAATGCAAAAATATTTTTTAGGAATTTTTTGGAGTTTAATTAAAACAATTATGATTTTCTAAAGATTTTAAAGGTAAATTAAAATAAATAAATAAAGTTATTTAAATAAATATATATGAACTTATTAATTTAAATAATTAAATAATAAATAAACATATAAAAGGTCTTTTATAAAATTTTTCTATAATTTTTTATATAGTTTTTTACATATAAAAATAAATCCAATAAAAAGAAACAACATATATATATTAAGAAAAGAAACACGTGGCTGTGTAATAAAAAAATAAAAAAAATTGAAAAAAACTTAACTTTCGTTCCAGTGTGGACGCGCGTGTGAGGCTATGGTGTGCCTGCGTATTGAGATGCGTTGGATAGTGCTTCAGCAAGATCCAGTGGTTGAGGAAGCGAGAGTACACGCTAATGCGTGTTTCTTATTGTACCGGATCCGTCTGCCAACCCCTCCCCCTGCGCGCGCTTTTTCATTTGAATCCAGCCAATGGCGTTGCGCCACGCCATCGTCTTCTCCAAGAAGACAACCTGCAAATACTTTTTACAGCGCTTTTTTGTTCGAAGCGCTATAAAAGATTCTGCATCTCAAGAACGAAAATAGCGAATAGGACCAAACGATCCTATAAATAGGGCGCACTTACACCATTCGATTCGTCTGGTCATCACGAACACGATTATGGTATCAATTAGGTTTAATTTTACCTGTAGAGAAAAACCCTAATTCGAACCAAGAACCCTAAACATGGCATCTTGCCCAAAACAGCATCATAACATGTCAAACCGTCCAGAAACCATAAAAACATTAAACTAAACACAGATATGCCATTAGATTATGATATGAATGCGTGAAACAATGTAATCGATGCAAATTAGAATCGGACCAAGTGTGACTTACAGTGCGTAATTCTTGAGGTTTTTGCGTTCGAAAACGATCTGAAATCACTCAATGGTAGTCCAGGAACGTTCTGGGATTGATCAAATGCCTCGAATTGGCTTGTAGTCCAAAATCAAGTTTGAGATTTTTCTTGAATCTTTGCACTCGGGTTTGGAGTTCTTTGAGGCAGCCAAAACGTGTCCTAATGCTCTGTGTTTGTTGTGTATATATAGGTGAAGAGATTAGGTTAACAAAACGTGAGCAAATCTCCTTGAATCAATAATTGGCAATCTCAAAAATTTGATTCATGGAAGTTTCTATATTAGGTCCAATTTCAATCTTTTTGTGATCAATTTGATTTGCACGAATTTCATTGATTTTAGGGGAATATATTGTCTGATTTCTTGACTTAAAATTAAAACAAAATCATATCTTTTATTTACTTATTATTTTATATGATTAATTTATGATTTAAATAATAAAAAAACCATAAAATAATCAATAAAAATAATAAAAAACAATGAGATATAATTTTGGGACGTGCATGGGCCTAAGATGAGGTTTGGATGGAAATAATATGGGCCCAATTAGAAATATTTTGAGTTTTGAACCTTTTCTCTTCTCATTTTTTCTAAAAAATAGTCCAACTTTGACAAGGTGTATTTCTCTCAATTCTTGAGGTATGGAAGTGTTCTTGGACTTTTTGGAAACCTTAGAGAGTCCTCTAACCAATGTCCTTGGTCCTATATCAAAATCATTTTCCATTCTCATTTTATGACCTTTTGAAAAACATGTCTTTTTGTTGACTTTTGAAAAGGACCTGTAATGTATGAGGCCATAATTCTTAAACCATTGACCTGTGAGCTTTGATTCTTGGACCATTGGATAGAGGAATGAATTCTCTTCAAAATGAGCTTTGGTGGGAATTTTTCTGATGAAGTATGAATATTTGGTGAATTTTCAAAGTTTGGTTGACTTTTTTAGTTCATGCCCAAAATAGTAACTCTTGACTTTTGACTTCTCTGATCTTTCCTTGCATCATCATGATCAACCCTTGATCAAATGATGATTTTAGGGTTATGAGGATGTTGTTGACCAAATATCTTGAGTTTTGACTATATATTGACCTGAAATGACTGTTTTGCCCTTGAGAGTCGACTGTTGACCTAATCAGGATTTGAGGGACTAAATTTGCTCTGTTTGACTTGAAACTTTATACGGATATACTTTGGGATGTTGGTGAACCTATGGAACCACCTTGAGCCATTGATTCAATGATTTTCCATTGAATTAATCAAACCCTAGTTCAGAGCTTTTGTATAGGAGAGTGTGTTTTGGAGCTTTGTCTTTTGATTTGGTTTTATGTATGAAAAATAGCATGGGCAAATTTTGGGGTATGACAGCTGCCCCTGTTCAATTATCTTAAACCTGAAGATGTAGAGTGGTCTGTATGCCAGTCGGTATCTGAAGGTGGAAGATGATTGAACACTAGAATACCAAGAAATTTGCCCTAGCTGAAGTAAGGACTTTTGTCGGAGATGGGCTTGTAGATGCCATCTGATAGTTGTTGGAGTATGGATTGTTGCGAAGTTTCTGCTTTTGCCGTCTTCTCTTTTTTTGTTTGAATGTTGAGGAACCGTCAAAGGTGTCGACTCAAGTCTGTGTTGGGTTATTTAAGGAACCGTCAAAGGTATCGACTTAAATTTGAAATACGTCGTTAAGGAACCGTCCAAGGTGTCGACTTAACTCTTGATGTGGGTCGTTAAGGAACCGTCAAAGGTGTCGACTTAATTTTGAAGCATATCATTGAGGCACCGTCAAAGGTATCGACTCAGATATGTAGATAGATTGTATAAGGAACCGTCAAAGGTGTCGACTTATATCTGAAGCATATCATTGAGGCACCGTCGAAGGTATCGACTCAGATATGCAGATAGATTGTATAAGGAACCGTCAAAGGTGTCGACTTATATCTGAAGTGTGTTGTTAAGGAACCGTCAAAGGTGTCGACTTAACTCTTTGATGTATTAAGGAACCGTCAAAGGTGTCGACTTAATACTTGAGAATAGATTGTTAAGGAACCGTCAAAGGTGTCGACTTAACTCTTTTGTAAATAGATAGTAATATCCTGAAAAGTAGAGGTTAGTTTTCTTATGTCATGATGCATGTGTTTATGTAATGAGTATCTCAAAATAAATGAGAAACTTTGCATGTTATGGATTTGTTATGCAGCGATGTATGCGATGTATGAATATGTTTGTGTCATATGGTATGCGAATATGATTTATGTTGTCGAGAAAATAAATCTTCAGATGCTAATCTTGATGTTTGATTTTGTCTTGAAAGGTGTTCAGCTGGAGATTTATGATTTCTGCTTGGGGGATGATCAGTAACTTGATATTCCCTGATTGGGATACAGAGAAAATAGGGATGTAAACCGTGTTGGGGAGCCATGCCTTTATTGTGGGAAGATATCTTCTTAGTGATTGTCCTGTGGGGATATGTCAATTGATTTGCGGGAGGACTTTTGATTACCTCGGACATTGTCTCTTTGCCTTTCCTACTAATAGACTATTACTACCTATTTCTATTGGAAAAAGAAAGTGGATGATAATCATGTTCATATGCATATGTTCATTCAAAATTATCATTGGACGTTTGCGTATTCGAAAAGAAGAAGAAATTTGAAAGAGAGAAGTAAATTGTATTGAGAAAAGCCATAAATAGGCAAGATGAAACATATTGTGTGTTTTTGAAAAGATAGAAAAACAAAAGAAACATAGCTATGTAAAAATAATCCTATTGAGTTTCCACTCTGCTATTGCTATTATGTCTTCGGGCATCTCATCCCATGCTTGTCGGAGAAAAGTGATTGAGTTGATCTGAACCCTTTGAACTTGTTGTTGTAGATGTATCTGATTGATGAATGATAGGAACGAGACATAGTCGTACGCTTAATCCTTAACTTTTGCCTAGACCGCCCTTTCAGGTTTTCAGTCTAGCAGGATACCCTTTTTTGCCCAAGTCGCCCTTTCGGGTTTTCAACTTGACGGGTGTACATATTTTTTATATATATATCCCTAATTTTTGCCCAAACCCTTTTGGTTTGCCGGGATGCCCTTACTTTTGCCTAGGCGCGTCGACCTAGCGGGTCATATTTATGCGTAGTATTTTTTGACTATGTCTGCGTTCACAGGTTGCGGGAAGTCCTCTCCATCCATAGTAGTGAGTATCATTGCTCCTCCAGAGAAGATTTTCTTGATAACGAATGGTCCTTCATAGGTGGGAGTCCACTTGCCCCTAGGATCACCTTGTGGTAGAATTATTCTCTTTATGACCAAGTCACCAACTCGATAAACTTGTTGTTTGACTCTCTTGTTAAATGCCTTGATCATACGTTTCTGATACAGTTGTCCATGGCAAACAGCCGCGAGCCTCTTTTCGTCAATCAAGTTTATCTGATCTAGTCGAGTCTGGATCCATTCATCTTCATCTAGCTCTGCTTCTTTCATGATCCTTAATGACGGTATCTGAACTTCAATTGGTAATACCGCTTCCATACCATAGACTAATGAGAACGGGGTTGCCCCAGTTGATGTACGTGCGGAGGTACGGTAACCATGAAGAGCAAATGGTAACATTTCATGCCAATCCTTGTAAGTTACGGTCATTTTCTGCACGATCTTCTTAATGTTTTTGTTGGCGGCCTCCACAGCGCCATTCATCTTTGGTCTATAAGGCGAAGAATTGTGATGTTTGATATTGAATTGGGTGCAAAGCTCAGTAATCATCTTGTTGTTTAGATTGGTACCATTATCAGTGATGATCCTTTCGGGAATGCCATACCGACAGATGAGGTTATGTTTAATGAATCGAGCCACCACATTCTTGGTTACGGAGGCAAATGAAGCAGCTTCTACCCATTTAGTGAAATAATCGATGGCTACTAAAATGAAACGGTGTCCACTGGAAGCAGTGGGCTTAATTTCTCCAATCATATCAATGCCCCACATTGCAAAAGGCCAGGGAGCAGTTGGTACATTTAGAGGAACGGGAGGCACGTGTACTTTGTCGGCGTATATCTGGCACTTGTGACAAGTTCTTGAATGGTGGTGACAGTCAGTTTCCATAGTAGACCAGTAGTAACCTGCTCTTAGAATCTTCTTGGCCATAGTATGTCCACTAGAGTGGGTCCCAAAAGTACCATCATGCATGTCTTCCATGATCTTTTCAGCTTCTTTCTTGTTCACACAACGAAGCAGGGTTGAATCATGGTTGCGCTTGTATAAAGTCCCATTGCTCAGAAAGAATTTGGATGCGAATCTTCTTAAGAACTTCTTGTCATTAATGGATGCCCCTTCAGGGTATTCTTGAGTCTCGAGGTACCTTTTTACTTCGTAAAACCATGGTTTCTCTTCAGCCTCGTCGTCAACTATCTCATAACAATATGCGGGTTCGTCGTGTCTTTCAATGATAACTATAGGAGCCTCATTGTCCCAATTGACTTTGAACATAGATGACATAGTAGCTAACGCATCGGCCAGCTGATTCTCTTCTCGGGGAATATGTTCGAAGGTAATCTCTTCAAAATATGGAATTAGAGATAGTACAAACTCCTTATAGGGTATGAGATTAGGATGTTTTGTATCCCATTCCCCTCTGATTTGACTGATTACTAGGGCTGAATCCCCATACACTTCCAAGAATTTGATCCTTAAATCGATAGCAGCTCTGAGCCCCAAGATACACGCTTCATACTCAGCCATATTGTTGGTGCAGTCGAAACATAATCTTGCGGTGAATGGGGTGTGTCCACCAGCAGGAGAGACAATTATAGCGCCAATGCCATTACCAAGTGCATTCGAAGCTCCATCGAAAACCATAGTCCATCGGGATCCTGGTTCAGGTCCTTCATCCGGGCCAGGTTGCTTATAGTCAGTAACAAGCATCACATCTTCATCTGGAAATTCAAAATTCATCGATTGGTAGTCATCTACCGCTTGTTGCGCCAAATGATCTGCTACCACACTACCTTTGATTGCCTTTTGTGTTGTGTATTGGATGTCATACTCTGTTAGTATCATTTGCCATCTTGCTATTCGTCCAGAGAGAGCAGGTTTCTCGAATACATACTTGATGGGATCCATTCGGGAAATCAACAAGGTGGTATGGTTCAACATATACTGTCTTAGTCGGCGAGCAGCCCAAGCCAGAGCACAGCAAGTTTTCTCGAGCAGTGAGTATCTTGTTTCACAGTCGGTAAACTTTTTGCTAAGGTAGTATATTGCATGCTCTTTTCGACCAGACTCGTCATGTTGCCCCAGTACGCACCCCATTGAGTTCTCTAACACTGTTAAGTACATAATTAGAGGTCTTCCTTCTGCAGGTGGTATCATGATCGGAGGTTCTTGCAGGTACTTCTTTATTTTGTCAAAGGCTTCTTGACATTGGTCGTTCCATTTCACTACTTGATCTTTCTTTAGTAATTTGAAGATTGGCTCACAAGTAGCGGTCAGATGGGAGATAAATCTAGCAATGTAATTTAGTCGACCCAGGAATCCTCTAACTTCTTTCTCGTTTCGTGGAGCGGGCATTTCTTGTATGGCTTTCACTTTTGCAGGATCAACTTCGATACCTTTGCTACTAACAACAAAACCCAGCAGCTTACCAGACCTTACGCCAAAGGTGCACTTGTTTGGATTCAATCTCAACTTGTACTTCTTCAACCTATCAAACAACTTCTGTAAATGGACCAGATGTTCTTCTTCAGTATTGGACTTTGCAATCATATCATCAACATAGACCTCTATTTCTTTGTGGATCATGTCGTGGAATAAGGCTACCATTGCACGTTGGTAGGTTGCCCCAGCATTCTTCAACCCAAATGGCATGACTTTGTAACAGAAAGTGCCCCAAGGCGTAGTGAAAGTCGTCTTTTCCATGTCTTCGGGTGCCATCTTAATCTGATTGTAACCTGAGAAACCATCCATAAAAGAAAAAACCTTGCATTGTGCAGTACTATCAACCAGGATGTCAATATGTGGTAATGGGAAATCATCTTTAGGACTTGCTCGATTCAAATCTCTATAGTCTACACACATTCTGACTTTTCCATCTTTCTTCGGTACGGGCACTATATTGGCGATCCATGGCGGATAACTCACTACTTTCAGGAACCCAGCATTGAATTGTTTTTCGACCTCTTCTTTGATTTTCTGAGCCATGTCTGGTCTGCTTCTTCGTAACTTCTGTTTAACTGGAGGACTATTCTCTTTGATAGGTAAACGATGAACCACAATATCAGTATCGAGCCCAGGCATGTCTTTGTATGACCAAGCGAAGATCTCAACATTGTCTCGTAACATCTGAATCAACCTTTGCTTGACAGCATCCTCTAATTCAGCCCCTATCTTGATTTCTTTCTTTTCTTCATCGGTACCTATGTTCACAACTTCAATTGGCTCTTCGTGCGGTTGTATAGTCTTTTCTTCTTGCTCTAATAAACGGGCAAGTTCTCTAGGCACTTCACAACCTTCCTCACCTTCATCCTCAGCTTGATAGATCGGATTTTCAAAGTCATATTTAGCAATAGCAGAATCGTTATCAACAGGATCCAGCGTGGATGTGGATCTGCAGTGCATTATGTGGGTGTGTGTGAGAACGCATAGCTATAAAAAATAAAAGAAATAATAAAAGAAAAAATAAAAGCAAACACACAATTTGAATACGAAACGTCCAATGCTTTATTGAATGAAAATATGCTTATGAAATGACAAGCCCTAACAAATGGACCATTGTGCCTCGGGCGGGACACATGGCTTTAGCGTTTTATTGTCTTTATTGAAATACAAGAATTAAACTGGAAATAAAAGAAAAGCAGGAAATAAACTAAGAACGGCAATTACTCCTGACTATAGGAGATAGAAACAATGTCCTCGGTCTTCCAGTTGTTCAGCCCTTTGTCTGATGTAGGGGAGATCCATTTGTCCAGGTTGTGATTATCTTCGTCTTCTTCAATGGCATTAACTCCCTTGCTGACGAAGTGATGTTTCAAGTCTTCTGTACGAGGAGGTGGTGTTCCCTTCTGATCCTTAGCAGTGCAGCCTAAACCCCATTTGTTGGATTTATATGGAATGTCAGGTAATTGCCCCCAGATGGTGCAGCCACCTTCTTCTACCACAGCCCTAGCGTCTTTCAGGGAAGCCATCGTAGGAACATCTCCAGGAATTTTAGGAGGAGTGTAGACATATTTAGTTTCTGGAACTGGTTCAAGCTTCCATTCATGTGCTATGCGAGGTGATTCAAATGCCTCTCCAGTGAACTCAAGATACTTGGTCTCATCTACGAAACTTACCAAATATTCATCTTCACCATGCACAGTGACAATCTTGCCTTCCATTGGGTATCTCAACTTCTGATGGAGAGTTGAAGTCACGGCATTTGCTTTATGTATCCAGGGACGCCCAAGTAGACAGGAATAGGCGGGGCGAATATCCATCACATAGAACACAGTACTAAAAGTTTGGGCGCCTACTCTGATGGGGAGCTCTACTTCGCCATACACAGTACTCATAGTGCCATCATAAGCCTTGACTATCACATTACTAGATTTCAGCTCAATTCCATCGACCTTGAGTCTGTCCAACACCACCTTGGGTAACACATTCAGAGACGAGCCATCATCAACTAGTACATGAGGCAGGGTAGTACCACCACATTCGATGGAGATATGCAGTGCCTTGTTATGATTCCTTCCACTAGGACTTAGATCAGCATCAGAAAACCCAAGGTAGTTATCAGTTGTCAAGTTCGCAATACAGTTCTCGAGTTGAGTGACAGAAATCTCTTGTGGCACATGGGCAGCCTCTAGAAATTTCATCATAGCCTTGGCATGGGTCTTTGAACAACTTAGGAGCGACAGCATAGAGATTTTGGAAGGAGTATGCCCCATTTGTTCAACAATATCATAATCACTCTTGCGGATGTATTTCAGGAACTCATTTGTTTCTTCGGAAGGCGCATTTCTAGTGACAGTTTCAGGTTCAGGCAGCAGTCCTTTACCATGTGCGTCAGTATTCGGGGTGATAGTAACGGTAGGCGAAGTAACATTTGGGGAGATCTCTGGAGAAAACACCCTTCCACTTCTCGTCACCTTACTAGTTCCAGCAATGTTTCCTATACCAGGGTTGACATCTTCAGAAACTTTATCATATTCAAGCTCTTGCTTGACTCCTTGAACAAAAACCTCAGCGCCATAACTCCAAGGGATAGCCTTGTCGGAAGAATATGGTATTGGACCAGGTTGGGTGATAACAATCGGAGCCACACGGGGTTCAGCAGAAATCTTGAGAGGAGCCTTGGTAGGGATCTTTAGTGGTACTTTAGAGATCACAGATACATCTTCGAACTTCAAACCACGGGAGAAGCCCTCACACAACTCTTCGACAGTGGGAGTCTTCTCAAATCTGATAGTGCCACGATCCATCCAGCCTTGGATGCCTCTTTTCAGGTTCTCACAACCCTCGGGTATGAGTGCACAGTAATAACAGTCAGGGTCGCAACCTGGAAATAAACCAGCTCGCAACAACTTTCTCTTGATATCGGGGAGAGGAGTCGACAGATCTCTCACATCATAGACATGGATGGTATCCATGATGGCATTAACAGCGTGGTCGTGTTTTGGCATCGGAGCAGTGATGACATTAGGAGTCTCAGGCGCGTCAAACTCAATTTCTCCAGCCTCTAGCAAGTCTTGGACTTTGTTTTTCAAGGCCCAGCAATTATTCTCATTGTGTCCAGGGGCGTTGGAATGGTAAGCACACGTAGCCTTAGGATCATAAGTTGGACTAGCAGTGTTGGTAAACTTCGGAGGGTCTCTCAGTGTGATCAGTTTTGCCTTCAGTAGATGTTGTAGGACTTGAGACAAAGGCATGTTGATCGGGGTATATTTTCTCCTTGGTTTATCAGTCTTGCGTTGGTAGTCTTGT
The DNA here is from genome assembly GCF_029867415.1 of Vicia villosa. NCBI lineage: Eukaryota > Viridiplantae > Streptophyta > Magnoliopsida > Fabales > Fabaceae > Vicia > Vicia villosa. Next base: position 19,808,188 of record NC_081183.1, on the reverse strand, counting down.
CTAGGAGCTTGTTGAGATATTGGTGCGGAGATAAGGACGGCACCAACAGATTGATTCTGATCCTCCTTACCACGGCTCTTTTGACTATGGATAGCATTAGACTCATTTCTTCCTTGATATGGCTTCCTCGTAGTGCCAGAGGCAGAACCCACTTGAATCTTCCCACTTCGAATACCATTTTCCACACGTTCTCCAGTTAAAATGAGTTCAGTAAACCCAGAAGAAGAACTACCCAGCAGGTGACTATAGAACGGCCCAGTTAGCGTGCCCATGAACATGTCTACCAACTCCCTATCATTCAAAGAGGGTTGGACTCTTCCAGCCAAATCTCTCCATTTTTGAGCATACTCCTTGAAACTTTCTTTAGGACCCATGGACATGCTTTGAAGTTGCATGCGAGTCGGTGCAAGGTCAGAGTTATATTGGTATTGCTTGTAGAAAGCCACAACCAAATCTTCCCAAGTGCGGATACTAGCACTTTCCAGCTTATAATACCATTCGAGTTGAGTTCCAGATAGACTTTCTTGAAAGAAATGGATCCAGAGCCTCTTATCAGCAGTGTGAGGCTGAATCTTTCTCACATAAGACCTCAGATGCATCTTAGGACAAGATATTCCATCATACTTAGCAAAAGCGGGCGTCTTGAATTTCTGCGGAATAACGACTCCAGGAACGAGTCCCAGTTCTTCAAAATCCAACCCAGGTACCTTCTGAATTTCCATGCTTCTCAGACGCTCTTCTAACTGCCTATACCTCTCGTCAGATTCATCCTCGTCCTCAGGATACTCTTCTTCTTCTTCTTCTTCCCCATCAGAACCTACATGGCTTCCCTGATTGTTCTTGATACTGATATCATCTCTCTCTTCATCTTCCTCATTCTTGGGAATTTCAGCATCCTCAGCTTTCTTGGGACGACCTTTGAACCTTCTACCCATATTGATCACTCCTTTGGGTTTCTTGGTCTTCCTGTCCTTCTTAGTCAGAAGGGCTTTCAGCTCGTTTTGCCCATTGGCTAGGGTCAGGATCAGAGTTTGAAATTCAGCATTCTGAGCTTGGAGATCCTTGACAGATTGTTCGAGATTCATCTTTCTTACTGAAATAAACAGCAACAAAGATGAGGCATTTGTTTTTATGAAACCTGTGATGTGATGTTTATGAATGATATGATTATGCATATGCAATGTTTTCAAGAGATTAAAGGACTTTTAACACATATCAAAAAGAAAAATAAAAAAAATGTTATTAATAATAATAATAAGTCTCAGGAGCTCATGGCTTTATATCTTTTTTAGAGTCACATTAAAACATTCTAACAATAAATAACATAATAATAATAAAAACAAATAGGAAATCAATCTTCGGGTCGGCGCTTTCTCTTCAAACTTCGAACTTCTTCCTTGTGAGCTTTAATCATCTCATTTCTCTCTTGGACAAGTCTATCAATCTCTTGCTCCCATGATTGTATCTGATCGGGAGAGATGAAGTCTTCAATCTTCCATTTGCGGGAGAAGTAATCAAGCATACTATCGCGCTCTTTGGCATTGGCCGCCATTATTGCTTTTTCTTCTTCCACTTCACGCAGGCGTTTTTCCAAGTCAGCTTTTTCTTGTCTTAGGCAAGCAATGGTGGCAGCAAGGTCTTCATTAGGAGCGGGTACATATGGTTCTACTTCCACATGAACAACGGGAGGAGTAATCCTTGGAACTATAGGAGTATCAGATGGATATGGTATGCCATACTCAACCACTCGATCATAAACCCATTTAAAATAAAGATCTGAAGGGATGTGATTCTTCATTCCTAATTCTCTTACTCCTATTTTCTTCACCTTGGTCCAAGCTTTGATGAACAACTTCTTTTTTCCAGTAGGGTCCGCACCATAATCAAAATTTTCTGCACTAAGATATATGGAACGAGGCTTGTCTTTTAGAGCGAAACCAAATTGATGTCGAGCCAGAATAGGATTATAAGTTATTCCCCCTCGAGTACCAAGAAGAGGTACATTCGGGAAATCTCCACAACTATCAAACAAATGAGATCCTTCAAACCCCTTTTGACTCCAAATAACATCGTCGTAGGAAAGCTTTATGATTCTTTGAGCCCAAGTCAAACCTTCTTCATTCTTTATCGTAGAACGGGATAAGTGCGAAATAAACCACTTATGCAATAATGGTGCACATCCAAGAATACAACCTTTGCCTTTAGATGATCGATGATGGATGGAATGCAACAAGTCACCCAATAAAGTAGGAACCGGATTGTTACTAATGAAGATCTTGAGAGCAATCACATCCACAATTTTATCATAGCGAGGGAACAACACTTGTCCATAGATTATGCAAGCAAGAACTTTTTCAAGAGCATCCATACTTGTAGCATTAATCAAAATGTCAGCTTGATTATACAAGAAGTCAATCGGTAAACCAGTATATTCTCCTTTATTCACCCAAACTTTCTTGATTTCTGATCGAGGCAAATGCAATGCAGCAGCAACATCTTCCAACTTAGGAGTCTCTTCTTCACCAGTGTAGGGCATCTGATCAAGTACCGACAACCCTAAAATAGAAGAGAATTCTTCCAATGTAGGAACCAACTGAAAATCCCTATAAGTGAAGCAATGTAGTAGAGGATCATAAAATCGGATCATGGTGTTGAGGAGTGCTTCATCCACTTTAGTTCGTACCAAACTGATTAGCTTATTAAGAGACTCGGAAAGCACGAGGGAACCAGAGACATTGTCACAAAGCAGCTTCAAAGGTGTAGGCACTCCTTTAAAGCTAAGGCAAAAAGGCTTACGAACTTTAATTTCCATGACCTACAAAACAAATTATGGTTAACAATCCTTTAATCCCTTGAATGGAGTTAGTCATGCTATGTATGGATGATGCATGTATGCATGATGCACATACACAAATAAGTCACACAAATCACACAATTTTTGGCTTATGGCTTGCATGGAGTCTGATTAGGTGTCCTTCCCAAGGGCATTTCTACGGATAAGGAGATTTCAGCAACGGGTTCTACCAAGTGACTCAGAATTGTCAGCCCCCTCTAAAGCACCCTCGAACATGGTAAATGCATACCACGCAATGATACTTTAGGAAGAAACCTATCTGAGCTGTAGTATCGGGTAGCGACCATAACTTGGCATGCACCAAGAATAGCCCTCCCACTACGTTCCTAAAAGTCAGGATGGGTTAAAGGTGACTAAAGGTCCTTGAGCTCCGACGCACCCAAAGATACATGCATAAACCTCTCTCATGCAAAAGAGGTACACAATAACCAGTGGAGGCCTAACTCAAGCGCGAACTTCATTTTGACCAACCCCAAGCATGCACAAGGGGGGTCTCCATGACTATGCCGCTCCTAATCTTAAGTGTTCTTGAATCCGGGAATAGGATTCGTCCTTCAATTTTCCCAAAACAGCCCTGAAAAATAAAACAAGCAAAGCAAGCAATAGAAAACATTTAATTGATTCCTAAACTTTTAAGGTAACCCCTCTTTTAATCATAAATCCCCAGCAGAGTCGCCAGTTCTGTAATACGGTGAACTGACTTCTTATCGATCGAAATGTCGCGGTTAGCAAGAGTCGCCACCGACTTTTATTTTATCCAAATTAATTAGAAAGGCTAAAAGAACAGGAAAAACCTTTTAAATAAAATAGGGTTCGGGGGGTAATTATGCTAAGGGAAGGTGTAAGGCACCCTTTGCATCCATGGTTATCCATGGGCTCTTAACTTGCTTTGCTCTTTTTGTTTCAGAAAGGTAGAAGAAGAAGATATGGACTTTAGCTCGTAAATGAGCGTAGCCATATTGAAGAATTTTGAGAAAGAATATTTGAAAATATTTAGAGCAAGGCAAAGCAATTTAAGAGCAATTTACCTTATATTTGAGAAATCTGTTCTTTCAGCCTTTCAGAGCGAAAGGGTCTATCCTTGCCATAAGAGGGCAGGAAGCCTTTCATTTGGAGGTTTAAGGGTCATCGAAATATCCTTTGCCATAAGACTGTCCCATGCCATAGAAGGGCAGGTAGTCTAAGGCAAGGATCAGAATAAGCCTTTTCGTAGGCAGCCAGAAGATACCTCAGCCTTTTCCGTAGGCAACATCCGAGGGTCGAGGTCATTTGTGTATCGAAGGCAGCATCATTAGGGTCATGACCTTTTTATCGAGGCAACACGACTGAGGTATCCTCGAATTCGAGGGACATGGCTTATTCTGCAGAAAAACGAAGGCAACAGGCAACAGGCAACAGGCAACAGGCAACAGAGAGGGTTACCCAAAAGCGTGCGTGTGTGCACCAATCATGTGATTCAATTCAGATTATATTATCTTGTGTTTAGTTATTCTAATTAATTTAGGGTTGCACTCCCTATTTTACTAACCACGCAGTAATATAAAGCAATAAAAGGGAAGGGGACAATGAAACCAGCGGATCCCCAATGGGGTTTGACACAAGTAATAATAAAATAAAAACGAGGGGCAAAATTTAGGGTTACCGACTATGCGAGGCTTTGACATTTGGCAAACCTGAAAAGGCGGAAAAATGGCAAACAGAAATAGGGTGAGTGCATTATCGGTTCGGAGGCAAACATTATAACCCTAAAAATAAAGAATAATGAAATTTAAAAATAAATAAAGTAAATAGACACTTAGCTTCGGATTTGATCTGATATGGTTGGCGGGAAGCTTCGGGGTTAACCCTGAAAGAAACAAGGCAGGAAAGGAATGAAAGCGAAGCAAACCCTAAAAGTAAAATAATCTAAATATAATTTAAATTGAATTAGAATTAAATTACTTAACTTCGAGATTTGTTGAAGGCGCACGCTCGGGACGAACCATGTTGCTAACCCTGATAATGCACAGAAAAGAAAATAAAATCAGTGTATGGTATGATCTCGTAAACCCTGATTAGGGTACGAATTTAAATAAGAAACCACAAATGATTTAATTAATTAAATCAGGATCAGAAGATTAAATTAAATGCAAAAATATTTTTTAGGAATTTTTTGGAGTTTAATTAAAACAATTATGATTTTCTAAAGATTTTAAAGGTAAATTAAAATAAATAAATAAAGTTATTTAAATAAATATATATGAACTTATTAATTTAAATAATTAAATAATAAATAAACATATAAAAGGTCTTTTATAAAATTTTTCTATAATTTTTTATATAGTTTTTTACATATAAAAATAAATCCAATAAAAAGAAACAACATATATATATTAAGAAAAGAAACACGTGGCTGTGTAATAAAAAAATAAAAAAAATTGAAAAAAACTTAACTTTCGTTCCAGTGTGGACGCGCGTGTGAGGCTATGGTGTGCCTGCGTATTGAGATGCGTTGGATAGTGCTTCAGCAAGATCCAGTGGTTGAGGAAGCGAGAGTACACGCTAATGCGTGTTTCTTATTGTACCGGATCCGTCTGCCAACCCCTCCCCCTGCGCGCGCTTTTTCATTTGAATCCAGCCAATGGCGTTGCGCCACGCCATCGTCTTCTCCAAGAAGACAACCTGCAAATACTTTTTACAGCGCTTTTTTGTTCGAAGCGCTATAAAAGATTCTGCATCTCAAGAACGAAAATAGCGAATAGGACCAAACGATCCTATAAATAGGGCGCACTTACACCATTCGATTCGTCTGGTCATCACGAACACGATTATGGTATCAATTAGGTTTAATTTTACCTGTAGAGAAAAACCCTAATTCAAACCAAGAACCCTAAACATGGCATCTTGCCCAAAACAGCATCATAACATGTCAAACCGTCCAGAAACCATAAAAACATTAAACTAAACACAGATATGCCATTAGATTATGATATGAATGCGTGAAACAATGTAATCGATGCAAATTAGAATCGGACCAAGTGTGACTTACAGTGCGTAATTCTTGAGGTTTTTGCGTTCGAAAACGATCTGAAATCACTCAATGGTAGTCCAGGAACGTTCTGGGATTGATCAAATGCCTCGAATTGGCTTGTAGTCCAAAATCAAGTTTGAGATTTTTCTTGAATCTTTGCACTCGGGCTTGGAGTTCTTGGAGGCAGCCAAAACGTGTCCTAATGCTCTGTGTTTGTTGTGTATATATAGGTGAAGAGATTAGGTTAACAAAACGTGAGCAAATCTCCTTGAATCAATAATTGGCAATCTCAAAAATTTGATTCATGGAAGTTTCTATATTAGGTCCAATTTCAATCTTTTTGTGATCAATTTGATTTGCACGAATTTCATTGATTTTAGGGGAATATATTGTCTGATTTCTTGACTTAAAATTAAAACAAAATCATATCTTTTATTTACTTATTATTTTATATGATTAATTTATGATTTAAATAATAAAAAAACCATAAAATAATCAATAAAAATAATAAAAAACAATGAGATATAATTTTGGGACGTGCATGGGCCTAAGATGAGGTTTGGATGGAAATAATATGGGCCCAATTAGAAATATTTTGAGTTTTGAACCTTTTCTCTTCTCATTTTTTCTAAAAAATAGTCCAACTTTGACAAGGTGTATTTCTCTCAATTCTTGAGGTATGGAAGTGTTCTTGGACTTTTTGGAAACCTTAGAGAGTCCTCTAACCAATGTCCTTGGTCCTATATCAAAATCATTTTCCATTCTCATTTTATGACCTTTTGAAAAACATGTCTTTTTGTTGACTTTTGAAAAGGACCTGTAATGTATGAGGCCATAATTCTTAAACCATTGACCTGTGAGCTTTGATTCTTGGACCATTGGATAGAGGAATGAATTCTCTTCAAAATGAGCTTTGGTGGGAATTTTTCTGATGAAGTATGAATATTTGGTGAATTTTCAAAGTTTGGTTGACTTTTTTAGTTCATGCCCAAAATAGTAACTCTTGACTTTTGACTTCTCTGATCTTTCCTTGCATCATCATGATCAACCCTTGATCAAATGATGATTTTAGGGTTATGAGGATGTTGTTGACCAAATATCTTGAGTTTTGACTATATATTGACCTGAAATGACTGTTTTGCCCTTGAGAGTCGACTGTTGACCTAATCAGGATTTGAGGGACTAAATTTGCTCTGTTTGACTTGAAACTTTATACGGATATACTTTGGGATGTTAATGAACCTATGGAACCACCTTGAGCCATTGATTCAATGATTTTCCATTGAATTAATCAAACCCTAGTTCAGAGCTTTTGTATAGGAGAGTGTGTTTTGGAGCTTTGTCTTTTGATTTGGTTTTATGTATGAAAAATAGCATGGGCAAATTTTGGGGTATGACACTTACTTTCACTAATCTTTTCTAATTCAAGCTTTTTGAAAATGGACAAAGGCATTAAACTCACACTAGACCCAGAATCGAGGAGTACCTTTTTAAATGCTATATTCTTGATAGTGCATGGTATCGCCACCGCCCCAGGGTCTTTCCTCTTTATTGGGATCTTTCTTGCTGTCGAAACTATACCACACTTCTCCGTTGCAATTTTTGGTTCTCCTCCTAGTGATCTCTTTTTCCCCAACACCTCCTTCATAAATTTCTTGTACAAAGGCATGTGCTCAAGGGCTTCAAAGAATGGTAGGTTTACCTCTAACTTTTTGAACAACTTAGTAAACTTCTCAAAGTCTTTCTCTCTTGAACCCTTCTTTGTCACTCTGGAGGGGAAGGGTAGTTTTATCACCGGTTCCGCGTCTTTCTTATTTTTTTCTTCAATTGGTTTAACTGGTGGCACCACAACTTCTGGCTCTTTTGGATTCTCTCTTATTTCCAGATCCACCTCTATTACCATGGGGTCATCTATTTCCTCTTTTTCTTTTTCAGACTCTGCTACTCTCCTACTTCTTGTAGTAACAACATTAATCTTCTCTTGGTCTTTCGGATTTTTCACAGTTGAGCTCGGAAGGGTACCTTGTGCCTGTAGAGTGAGATGCTGTGCTATCTGCCCCACTTGAACTTCCAGATTTTTAATTGAGGCTGAAGTGTTTCTGTGGTTGTTTCTTGTTTCTTCTTGGAACTGAGAACACTGCCCAGCTAATCTTTCAATTGCCACTTCCCACTCTGCCTTCTGGGTACCTTGTTGTTGTTGATCTTTCCAAGCAAAATTTGGATGATTCTTCCACCCTGGATTATAGGTGTTAGAATACGGGTTGTTTTGCCTTAGGAATTTGATTTCTTCAATCTTCTTGGGAGTAGCAAAACAGTACACCGTTTGGTGTGGGCCATTACAGATTTCACAGCTGACAGGTTGAGCTTGTTGAACTTGAGCCACCTGTTGTCTACCTATATTCATAGCCTTCAATTTCTTTTCAACTTCTGCGGCTATCGCATCTTCAACCCGAGTTTTAGAAGTCTCCAGCTTGAGATCAATGATTCCTTCCGGTTTTCTAGCACACCTGTCATACAATTCCAAATGCTCATTTGCAGCTATTGCTTCAATGATTTTGATGATGCCTGAGGCTGTTGTGAAATTTGTCGAGCCTCCAGCTGCTGTATCAATTAACTATTTTGTTTTCATTCTGAGCCCATTGAAAAATACTTGCATCTGTTCAGTCTTGTCCATATTGTGAGTGGGACATGCTACTAGAATTCTTTTGAATCTTTTGTATGCATCTCCTAAGGGCTCACCCTCCTTCTGCTTGAAATTCAGAATGTCATACCTCTTCCTTATAAATACCGAGGCGGGAAAATACTCATTTAAGAAAGCTTTTTCCATCTCTCCCCATGATGTAATGCTGCCCGCTGGAAGGGAATAAAACCACTCTTCTGCTTCTTCTGCCAAGGTGAATGGAAACATTCTCAGTTTCTTGGCCTCTTCTGTATGACCTTCGATTTTCAAAGTTGTACTCATGGTCAGAAACCTCTGTAAGTGCTTGTTTGCATCTTCATTAACCTTTCCGGTGAAAGGCTTTCTTTCGAGCTGAGTGATGGTGCTTGGGTGCAATTGAAAATTAGGAACATTCACCGGTTGGTTGATAATTGTTTGTCTTCCCCCTGGTGTATTTGCAACTCCATAGTCTCTGAGGAGTCTCTCAGGTGGGGGTGGATTCTCGCCCATAACTTCTTCTTCACTTTCAGAACCTGAATGAACTGTCACAACTTCTTCTTCTGATTCCAGTTTAGCTTGATGAGCTTGTCTGCGCCTGGCGTGAAAAGTCCTTTCAATTTCTGCGTCAAAAAGAAATTCTGCTGAGGCCTTGCCTCGCATAAACAGATTAGACAATTATTAGAATGAGGAACAAAAATAATATAAAATATATTTTTCTCTTTTTTTTTTTTTGAAAATAAAATTTTAGTCGCAGAGCAACAAAATTCTAATTGAAATAAAACTAAAAACTCTACAATTTTCGGCAGTCCCTGGCAACGGCGCCAAAAAATTGATCGGTAAAATAGCAAGTGTACTATTTTGCCTCTGTAGTAATAAAGGGAAAATTCCCCGAATATCGATCTCAAGGACTGCGTGAGATTATAGAGTTAGTCGCACTTCAATTAAACAAAAAGCCTTGGGGTTTTGGTTTTTGTGATTACAATTTAAATTGCAAATAAACTTAAAAAGGTTGAATTGGCCAAATATGAGTAACATGCCAGGGTAGGTGTGTGCATTAACATGTAACAATTCTGAACCCTTATTTCATTAACAAAGTTCAACTTATCAATTACCGGTTCTTAAGGGTATTTGCTCCTAAGTCCTTAGTGGGCAAACTTTTGAACATTGAAATCCTAATCCCAAAGTCCTTCGAAATTAGTGATCAAATCAAATATTATTATAATCAAGAACAATCCGGTTACTATAGGGTATCCCTAGTCCTAGGTGATATCTACTATAATATAATAGTATAAAAACCCTAACAATGGAGGTCAATCCTAATTGTCAGTCATAAATCAATCCAGTTGGTCCGACGAGGAAAGCATTAAAAACCTTATACCATTAAATTGAAGGTAAAAGAGAAACATGTTATTGAAATTCGGAATTCAAAATCATCACAAATGTTAATCAGGGACACCCCCTAGCATTGGGGGGTTTAGCTACTCATATCATCCAAAGAAATTACAAAGATATCAAATAAAGACATTACAATAGAGATGATGAACTTTGACCTTCAATGGCTTCCGCTCATGAGAGTTCTCCGTTCTTCTCCAATTGCATAGGCTTCTTCTCTCAATCCTCCAATTCTTCGTGTGGCAAAAAGATCCCTAATTCATCTTGAAAACCCTCCTAAATAGTGCAGACTCACTTAAGTTGGTTGGAAATTCCAAAAACACCCCTGTAGGCCAACCACTGAACTAAATAATAAAAATCACTGAAATCAGCGTCATCACCCAACACGGGCCGTGTTGTGCAACACGGGCACCCGTGTTGGCCCCCTGTAATATTTATTTTTCAATTTTGGTCCCAGACTTAGCAACACGGGCCGTGTTGAGCAACACGGGCACCCGTGTTGCACCACTGTTTTTTCCACCTTCTTGAACTCTCTTCCTGACTTTCTGAACTTCCTTAAAACTTCCGAGTTTCGCACTGATTTACTCCGATTTCTCCATATGAACCTGAAAACATTAAAACATGCAACCAAAGCATAAAATGACGAATAAAGAAATAAAACACTCAATAACAAAACTTAAACATACTTAAAAACAACGATAAAACTATGTGTGAAAACCACTGATCAACAGTTAAGAACTTGGGCGTACCAACAGCTCTCAGAAGATCCATCAAGTCACTTTCTATCAGAATATCTGAAATCATTCTGGCAAGAGGAATAGTGTTCTTCTTGAAATCTGGATACTTCTTGCGTTCTTCATATCTTGATTCTTCATATCTTGATTCTTCAATATTTGTCTTCAAATGTTGAAATAGAATGTTTGAGAGATTAACCTTAGTACCTTTTCCAATGCAGAAAAGTACATACTTCTGATCTTGATTTACATACGTAGAGGCAAGAGATCGCTTTCTATGATAAAAAGATCCCAGAATAATCTCATCCCAAACTCTATAGGAAGGCTTCAAAGAAGTAGTTTGATGAGATGCAGATCCAGAAGAAGTAGACAATTCTTTATCAACTTTTTCCCAATCAACTCTACCTGGAAGAGCACCTGTGATTCCTTCTGAGTCATCAAGACTATAAAGCTTCCTTATCATTTTCTTAGTCACAACCACTTCATGCCCTAATACGAAGGAGATGATAGCAGTTGGAGTAACTGTTGCATAAGTCCAGAAATCCCTAACCAAGAGAGGACAGACTGGTCCAACCTGTAACACCCGGAATTTAATTATTTATTTAATTAAATTGTATAAGGAAATTATTTGTTGGAATTAGTCGAAGTTAGAATTATTGACATTATTATAAGAGGCGTAATTGGAATTATACGTTGTGTTGGGCGGATAAATTAATGATCGAGAAATTAGTCGGTTTAATCGGAGAATAATATTAGAGATAATATTACTATAATGGACTATTATTAATTTAAGTTGATTTAAGCCGTAGAGAATGATATTGAATATGTTGAGTTGGTGGTTCGGACGATTTATTTTATAGTCGGTAGTTAGTCAATTTGGTGGAGAGAAATAATAATAGAATTAATATTATGGATTATGAGAGTGTTTTATTTAAGTGGGCTTAGACGTTGCGTTGGTGATAGTAATCATGGGGGTGTTAATTAGTAAGCCCAAATGAAGATTATAATTATAATAATAATTATAATAAAATAAAAGAAATAAGAAGAGAAGTTAGGTCTCAGTAGATGTGGAGAAAGAAGAAAAGTTGGAGAAAGAGGAGAGGTGCAGAAGAGAGCCATGGCGGAAGAGAAAAGCTAGAAGAAGTCCAATTTTCGCAGCAAGTTTCTGCAGTGAGACACCTTAGTAAAACGGACGTTTCTCCCAATCCAACCGTTGGATCGTCGCGGTTCTTGGACACAACGTTCCAGACTCGTAGAGGTAACTTCTGACCGGAGCGATTTTCTTTTTGATGATTTTAAGTTCGTCTGACAAAGCGATTTCCGAACAGGTTTTTGGTGCGTCTTTGCACGTTGTTAGAAAAGATTTTCGGAGAAAAGTTGGAAGCGGCGGCATAAGCTATGGCAACCGGGAGAGTAGAGAAATCTCATATCCAAGGTAAGGGTGGGGTTCTAGCTCTATAAACGGGATTATGATGAATGATATGTGGGGGTTATGGTTGTATGATTGTCTCTGTTTTGTGTGTTGTGATTGTATTGTTGAATGTTGAAATTGATTGATGTTTGTGAATAAGGTTATAAAAGTCCAATCAATGGTTGTGGGAAATTAACCTAGGGTTTATAATTATTATTATTGAGGAATTAGTTGTAGAAAATTGATAGATGTTGGTGGAGTATAACTATAATATTGCTATGTTTCTGTGATGGTCGAAATTGAATTGTACTGGAATCGAAGGAAGAAAATTGAGTTTTAATTTTGTTGGAAGATGCTGTCAGCGCAGGTAAGCGCCAAGGTTTGGACGCGGCGCGAACTGAAGGTTTATGTGGTGTTCGCGACGCAAAGAGAGGTTCGCGGTGCGTGCTATACGAGTTTTAGAAATATGTTTTGATTTCTGGCTGTTGATGTTTTATGTTGGTTGTTAGGATCAAGCCTTAGTAGGATTAACTTGAGAAGAATTATAATTATTATTAGTGAAGAAATTGGTTTAAATTAATTAGAATATTATACCGTTGGAATTGATTAATTTAATTAGTAGAAACTATAGTGATGATTCTTAGTGATGAGATATGTAGTTAATGGATTAAGTTGTATAAAGATGGAATTGGCATGAAGAAGAAATAGTAGTAGTAATAACGATGATATATGTAGCAGGCTGAATTAGTAGCATAATTGGATTTAATAATAGAATTAACGAATAGTAGAATTGAAGAATTAGTACCTAGATGTTTAGGGGTTGTTTTGTAATGATTAAGTTGATGCAATTGATGCATGTTTAAGTTGTTGTTTTCGTTTTTGTTGTTCTGGTTGTTGTTGTTGATACGTTGATTAAGTTGCAGGTCTTATGACCAATGTTGTTTAAGTTATTGATGATGCGTTGATTAAGTTGCAGGTCTTATGACCAAGGTTGATTAAGTTGTTTGCGGTTGTTGCATTGTTGTGTTGTGACGTTGTGGTTGTTGTTGCATGCATACATTTGCATTGTTTAAGTTGGCCTTGATGGCACCACGTTGAAAAGTTGAAGGCTTATGCCTTGGCCTTAATGGCACCACGTTGAAGGCTTACGCCTTGTTGAAATGCCTCGATAACCTGGCATATGTTTAAGTTGAGAGTTTTACTCCAAATGGTACCACATGCATTTGCACAGTTGAGTCGCATTTGAAGTTGTTGTTGTTGTTTCGTTGTTGTTGTTATTACGTTGTTGTTGTTGATATAAGTTGTCGTTATTGTAAGTTGTTGTTGTTATAAGTGGTTGTTGTTATTAAGTTATGATGATTTAAATTGTGAAATAATTATTATAACTATTGTTATAGTTGTTGTTGCTAATTGTTGTTATACTTGTAACTGAATATTGTTATCATAATTATTGTTGGTAAATAATTATTATAACCGTTGTTACTATTTGTTATTATAACTGTTGTTTGAATAAGTATGAAGTGGTGATATTGTATGATCTAATCTTAATATATTATTTATCATACGCTTGCTTATATTGTTGGATATCTCACCCCTTCTGTAATGATGTTACCTATTATGGGTAATTGAGCAGGTACTCAAGAATAGCTGTGGAAGTGAAGTAACTTTATGAAGTCTTTAGTTACTGTTAGTTCGAGTTGGTCTTGCTCTGATACGTAGCACTCGGGGGATGAACGATTGTCTTTTTATTGTTGTTATAACTATAAGTTGTTAACTTTTAAGTGGAATTTATGAAGTAATATGATGTTGGTGAAGTTGTTTTAGTTTAATAAAAATATTATGCGAAGTGAAGTTGAATAATTGATATTATTATTATTAATAAAAGTTGTTTTATTTTTTAAAAGAGTAAACAGGTTTTATCGGTTCATCCGAGTTATGTGCTATGTATCTAAGATATATGTGATTAAGTTGTTTGTTGTTTTACGTTGAATGTGACATCCCAATTGTATGTTGAATTTCCGCACTCTGATTTTATTAAATATTCGTCGGGTAGATTTGGGGTGTTACATTAGTGGTATCAGAGCAGGTCGGTCCGTCCGGCCAGAGTCGTCTAATGTTGTTTATTCCTCTGTACGCGACAAGTGTGTGAAACACTGTCAGTACTTGTTGTTTTCTGGTTGTTGTAGGTATTAGTTTGAGCGAACTGGGGGAGAAGAGTTGCTTCTCAGATGTGTTTTAGTTGGAAGTTGCAGAGAAGATTGTTATCTTGGTGTTTCGGAAACTGAAGTTCACCGAAAGAATTAGCTCTCGAGTTATAAAAAGTTTGGGAGCGAGGAGTTATGTTAAGGACTGTTTGGAAAGTGATTAAGTTGAAGAGAATGGGTTTTTGAGTGAAATTTCCGTAAGCAAAACGTAGGAAAATTTCTGAATCATTGTGAAACTTCGAAAATTCATAACTGGAGTTCTGGACGTCCGATTTGAGTCCCGTTTGAAGCGTGGGAAAGCTAACAAGATGAATTTTCTTATAAAAATAGCGGGAGCATATGTAACAAATTTATTGGTGGCAGGATTATGTTGGAAAGAAATGAAATTGTCCGTTTGAGTAGATATCGTGTCAACTGTTGACAAAGGGACAATGATTAAGTGTAGGATTATTGTAGATCTTGTTATGGATTGTTAGTAAGTAATTATAAGATTTGTTGCAGTTGTTAGAAGTACGAAGAGCATAACTTCAAGAATCAGGAGTGTTGATGATGATAGCACAAGGGAATTTTGTTCTGATAGTATCACAAGGCGTGTGGTAGTATGAAGTCGTAAGACGTCGGTGTTAGCGGATTCAGATGGTTTTGCAGATGTTGAACTATGATGCTTTTGGTGGTGTAAGTGCAATTTCTAAAGGAACATTTTGTAGTTGGTAATAATGGTTATACTCCATTACGATTGTCGGATATTTATTGACAAATTAAGGACTTGATCACCCTTAATCTCTTGTTGATAGTAGATGGAATTGTATTGGATGTTATAGACTTATTTTACTATCTCGATGATGCAGAAAGCGTTTAATGTTGAGGAAAAAATTGAGGCACGGGTAAAGCTTGTAAATTATAAGTTGATAGAAACTCTAATGAGGACGGTGAATTAAGATGGATGATCATAGTTGCGCAGCTGAAGCGTGATGTGCCAAAGTGTTGTGTTTCCTTGTAAATAGTGCTGATTGAAATAGGATTTCTTGTAAGTCATTTGTCAATGATGAGTTGAGTGGTTATCGGTTAAGTTATGTTGTCAGATTAGTATTATAATAATTTAGTCGTTGTTGCAGTAATGTTGTTGTTGGTTACCGTAGGTGGCGAGTGATATCCTGAGATATCACGAAGTTGATTAAATTGGTTACTTTGAGGTTATTATGGGAGTGACCTGACAAAATGATGATGTGGAATGAAGTTGAGGTAGAAGTTGGTGGATAGAATTTTCGAGGACGAAAATATTCTAAGTGGGGGAGAGTTGTAACACCCGGAATTTAATTATTTATTTAATTAAATTGTATAAGGAAATTATTTGTTGGAATTAGTCGAAGTTAGAATTATTGACATTATTATAAGAGGCGTAATTGGAATTATACGTTGTGTTGGGCGGATAAATTAATGATCGAGAAATTAGTCGGTTTAATCGGAGAATAATATTAGAGATAATATTACTATAATGGACTATTATTAATTTAAGTTGATTTAAGCCGTAGAGAATGATATTGAATATGTTGAGTTGGTGGTTCGGACGATTTATTTTATAGTCGGTAGTTAGTCAATTTGGTGGAGAGAAATAATAATAGAATTAATATTATGGATTATGAGAGTGTTTTATTTAAGTGGGCTTAGACGTTGCGTTGGTGATAGTAATCATGGGGGTGTTAATTAGTAAGCCCAAATGAAGATTATAATTATAATAATAATTATAATAAAATAAAAGAAATAAGAAGAGAAGTTAGGTCTCAGTAGATGTGGAGAAAGAAGAAAAGTTGGAGAAAGAGGAGAGGTGCAGAAGAGAGCCATGGCGGAAGAGAAAAGCTAGAAGAAGTCCAATTTTCGCAGCAAGTTTCTGCAGTGAGACACCTTAGTAAAACGGACGTTTCTCCCAATCCAACCGTTGGATCGTCGCGGTTCTTGGACACAACGTTCCAGACTCGTAGAGGTAACTTCTGACCGGAGCGATTTTCTTTTTGATGATTTTAAGTTCGTCTGACAAAGCGATTTCCGAACAGGTTTTTGGTGCGTCTTTGCACGTTGTTAGAAAAGATTTTCGGAGAAAAGTTGGAAGCGGCGGCATAAGCTATGGCAACCGGGAGAGTAGAGAAATCTCATATCCAAGGTAAGGGTGGGGTTCTAGCTCTATAAACGGGATTATGATGAATGATATGTGGGGGTTATGGTTGTATGATTGTCTCTGTTTTGTGTGTTGTGATTGTATTGTTGAATGTTGAAATTGATTGATGTTTGTGAATAAGGTTATAAAAGTCCAATCAATGGTTGTGGGAAATTAACCTAGGGTTTATAATTATTATTATTGAGGAATTAGTTGTAGAAAATTGATAGATGTTGGTGGAGTATAACTATAATATTGCTATGTTTCTGTGATGGTCGAAATTGAATTGTACTGGAATCGAAGGAAGAAAATTGAGTTTTAATTTTGTTGGAAGATGCTGTCAGCGCAGGTAAGCGCCAAGGTTTGGACGCGGCGCGAACTGAAGGTTTATGTGGTGTTCGCGACGCAAAGAGAGGTTCGCGGTGCGTGCTATACGAGTTTTAGAAATATGTTTTGATTTCTGGCTGTTGATGTTTTATGTTGGTTGTTAGGATCAAGCCTTAGTAGGATTAACTTGAGAAGAATTATAATTATTATTAGTGAAGAAATTGGTTTAAATTAATTAGAATATTATACCGTTGGAATTGATTAATTTAATTAGTAGAAACTATAGTGATGATTCTTAGTGATGAGATATGTAGTTAATGGATTAAGTTGTATAAAGATGGAATTGGCGTGAAGAAGAAATAGCAGTAGTAATAACGATGATATATGTAGCAGGCTGAATTAGTAGCATAATTGGATTTAATAATAGAATTAACGAATAGTAGAATTGAAGAATTAGTACCTAGATGTTTAGGGGTTGTTTTGTAATGATTAAGTTGATGCAATTGATGCATGTTTAAGTTGTTGTTTTCGTTTTTGTTGTTCTGGTTGTTGTTGTTGATACGTTGATTAAGTTGCAGGTCTTATGACCAATGTTGTTTAAGTTATTGATGATGCGTTGATTAAGTTGCAGGTCTTATGACCAAGGTTGATTAAGTTGTTTGCGGTTGTTGCATTGTTGTGTTGTGACGTTGTGGTTGTTGTTGCATGCATACATTTGCATTGTTTAAGTTGGCCTTGATGGCACCACGTTGAAAAGTTGAAGGCTTATGCCTTGGCCTTAATGGCACCACGTTGAAGGCTTACGCCTTGTTGAAATGCCTCGATAACCTGGCATATGTTCAAGTTGGGAGTTTTACTCCAAATGGTACCACATGCATTTGCACAGTTGAGTCGCATTTGAAGTTGTTGTTGTTGTTTCGTTGTTGTTGTTATTACGTTGTTGTTGTTGATATAAGTTGTCGTTATTGTAAGTTGTTGTTGTTGTTATAAGTGGTTGTTGTTATTAAGTTATGATGATTTAAATTGTGAAATAATTATTATAACTATTGTTATAGTTGTTGTTGCTAATTGTTGTTATACTTGTAACTGAATATTGTTATCATAATTATTGTTGGTAAATAATTATTATAACCGTTGTTACTATTTGTTATTATAACTGTTGTTTGAATAAGTATGAAGTGGTGATATTGTATGATCTAATCTTAATATATTATTTATCATACGCTTGCTTATATTGTTGGATATCTCACCCCTTCTGTAATGATGTTACCTATTATGGGTAATTGAGCAGGTACTCAAGAATAGCTGTGGAAGTGAAGTAACTTTATGAAGTCTTTAGTTACTGTTAGTTCGAGTTGGTCTTGCTCTGATACGTAGCACTCGGGGGATGAACGATTGTCTTTTTATTGTTGTTATAACTATAAGTTGTTAACTTTTAAGTGGAATTTATGAAGTAATATGATGTTGGTGAAGTTGTTTTAGTTTAATAAAAATATTATGCGAAGTGAAGTTGAATAATTGATATTATTATTATTAATAAAAGTTGTTTTATTTTTTAAAAGAGTAAACAGGTTTTATCGGTTCATCCGAGTTATGTGCTATGTATCTAAGATATATGTGATTAAGTTGTTTGTTGTTTTACGTTGAATGTGACATCCCAATTGTATGTTGAATTTCCGCACTCTGATTTTATTAAATATTCGTCGGGTAGATTTGGGGTGTTACATTAGTGGTATCAGAGCAGGTCGGTCCGTCCGGCCAGAGTCGTCTAATGTTGTTTATTCCTCTGTACGCGACAAGTGTGTGAAACACTGTCAGTACTTGTTGTTTTCTGGTTGTTGTAGGTATTAGTTTGAGCGAACTGGGGGAGAAGAGTTGCTTCTCAGATGTGTTTTAGTTGGAAGTTGCAGAGAAGATTGTTATCTTGGTGTTTCGGAAACTGAAGTTCACCGAAAGAATTAGCTCTCGAGTTATAAAAAGTTTGGGAGCGAGGAGTTATGTTAAGGACTGTTTGGAAAGTGATTAAGTTGAAGAGAATGGGTTTTTGAGTGAAATTTCCGTAAGCAAAACGTAGGAAAATTTCTGAATCATTGTGAAACTTCGAAAATTCATAACTGGAGTTCTGGACGTCCGATTTGAGTCCCGTTTGAAGCGTGGGAAAGTTAACAAGATGAATTTTCTTATAAAAATAGCGGGAGCATATGTAACAAATTTATTGGTGGCAGGATTATGTTGGAAAGAAATGAAATTGTCCGTTTGAGTAGATATCGTGTCAACTGTTGACAAAGGGACAATGATTAAGTGTAGGATTATTGTAGATCTTGTTATGGATTGTTAGTAAGTAATTATAAGATTTGTTGCAGTTGTTAGAAGTACGAAGAGCATAACTTCAAGAATCAGGAGTGTTGATGATGATAGCACAAGGGAATTTTGTTCTGATAGTATCACAAGGCGTGTGGTAGTATGAAGTCGTAAGACGTCGGTGTTAGCGGATTCAGATGGTTTTGCAGATGTTGAACTATGATGCTTTTGGTGGTGTAAGTGCAATTTCTAAAGGAACATTTTGTAGTTGGTAATAATGGTTATACTCCATTACGATTGTCGGATATTTATTGACAAATTAAGGACTTGATCACCCTTAATCTCTTGTTGATAGTAGATGGAATTGTATTGGATGTTATAGACTTATTTTACTATCTCGATGATGCAGAAAGCGTTTAATGTTGAGGAAAAAATTGAGGCACGGGTAAAGCTTGTAAATTATAAGTTGATAGAAACTCTAATGAGGACGGTGAATTAAGATGGATGATCATAGTTGCGCAGCTGAAGCGTGATGTGCCAAAGTGTTGTGTTTCCTTGTAAATAGTGCTGATTGAAATAGGATTTCTTGTAAGTCATTTGTCAATGATGAGTTGAGTGGTTATCGGTCAAGTTATGTTGTCAGATTAGTATTATAATAATTTAGTCGTTGTTGCAGTAATGTTGTTGTTGGTTACCGTAGGTGGCGAGTGATATCCTGAGATATCACGAAGTTGATTAAATTGGTTACTTTGAGGTTATTATGGGAGTGACCTGACAAAATGATGATGTGGAATGAAGTTGAGGTAGAAGTTGGTGGATAGAATTTTCGAGGACGAAAATATTCTAAGTGGGGGAGAGTTGTAACACCCGGAATTTAATTATTTATTTAATTAAATTGTATAAGGAAATTATTTGTTGGAATTAGTCGAAGTTAGAATTATTGACATTATTATAAGAGGCGTAATTGGAATTATACGTTGTGTTGGGCGGATAAATTAATGATCGAGAAATTAGTCGGTTTAATCGGAGAATAATATTAGAGATAATATTACTATAATGGACTATTATTAATTTAAGTTGATTTAAGCCGTAGAGAATGATATTGAATATGTTGAGTTGGTGGTTCGGACGATTTATTTTATAGTCGGTAGTTAGTCAATTTGGTGGAGAGAAATAATAATAGAATTAATATTATGGATTATGAGAGTGTTTTATTTAAGTGGGCTTAGACGTTGCGTTGGTGATAGTAATCATGGGGGTGTTAATTAGTAAGCCCAAATGAAGATTATAATTATAATAATAATTATAATAAAATAAAAGAAATAAGAAGAGAAGTTAGGTCTCAGTAGATGTGGAGAAAGAAGAAAAGTTGGAGAAAGAGGAGAGGTGCAGAAGAGAGCCATGGCGGAAGAGAAAAGCTAGAAGAAGTCCAATTTTCGCAGCAAGTTTCTGCAGTGAGACACCTTAGTAAAACGGACGTTTCTCCCAATCCAACCGTTGGATCGTCGCGGTTCTTGGACACAACGTTCCAGACTCGTAGAGGTAACTTCTGACCGGAGCGATTTTCTTTTTGATGATTTTAAGTTCGTCTGACAAAGCGATTTCCGAACAGGTTTTTGGTGCGTCTTTGCACGTTGTTAGAAAAGATTTTCGGAGAAAAGTTGGAAGCGGCGGCATAAGCTATGGCAACCGGGAGAGTAGAGAAATCTCATATCCAAGGTAAGGGTGGGGTTCTAGCTCTATAAACGGGATTATGATGAATGATATGTGGGGGTTATGGTTGTATGATTGTCTCTGTTTTGTGTGTTGTGATTGTATTGTTGAATGTTGAAATTGATTGATGTTTGTGAATAAGGTTATAAAAGTCCAATCAATGGTTGTGGGAAATTAACCTAGGGTTTATAATTATTATTATTGAGGAATTAGTTGTAGAAAATTGATAGATGTTGGTGGAGTATAACTATAATATTGCTATGTTTCTGTGATGGTCGAAATTGAATTGTACTGGAATCGAAGGAAGAAAATTGAGTTTTAATTTTGTTGGAAGATGCTGTCAGCGCAGGTAAGCGCCAAGGTTTGGACGCGGCGCGAACTGAAGGTTTATGTGGTGTTCGCGACGCAAAGAGAGGTTCGCGGTGCGTGCTATACGAGTTTTAGAAATATGTTTTGATTTCTGGCTGTTGATGTTTTATGTTGGTTGTTAGGATCAAGCCTTAGTAGGATTAACTTGAGAAGAATTATAATTATTATTAGTGAAGAAATTGGTTTAAATTAATTAGAATATTATACCGTTGGAATTGATTAATTTAATTAGTAGAAACTATAGTGATGATTCTTAGTGATGAGATATGTAGTTAATGGATTAAGTTGTATAAAGATGGAATTGGCGTGAAGAAGAAATAGCAGTAGTAATAACGATGATATATGTAGCAGGCTGAATTAGTAGCATAATTGGATTTAATAATAGAATTAACGAATAGTAGAATTGAAGAATTAGTACCTAGATGTTTAGGGGTTGTTTTGTAATGATTAAGTTGATGCAATTGATGCATGTTTAAGTTGTTGTTTTCGTTTTTGTTGTTCTGGTTGTTGTTGTTGATACGTTGATTAAGTTGCAGGTCTTATGACCAATGTTGTTTAAGTTATTGATGATGCGTTGATTAAGTTGCAGGTCTTATGACCAAGGTTGATTAAGTTGTTTGCGGTTGTTGCATTGTTGTGTTGTGACGTTGTGGTTGTTGTTGCATGCATACATTTGCATTGTTTAAGTTGGCCTTGATGGCACCACGTTGAAAAGTTGAAGGCTTATGCCTTGGCCTTAATGGCACCACGTTGAAGGCTTACGCCTTGTTGAAATGCCTCGATAACCTGGCATATGTTCAAGTTGGGAGTTTTACTCCAAATGGTACCACATGCATTTGCACAGTTGAGTCGCATTTGAAGTTGTTGTTGTTGTTTCGTTGTTGTTGTTATTACGTTGTTGTTGTTGATATAAGTTGTCGTTATTGTAAGTTGTTGTTGTTATAAGTGGTTGTTGTTATTAAGTTATGATGATTTAAATTGTGAAATAATTATTATAACTATTGTTATAGTTGTTGTTGCTAATTGTTGTTATACTTGTAACTGAATATTGTTATCATAATTATTGTTGGTAAATAATTATTATAACCGTTGTTACTATTTGTTATTATAACTGTTGTTTGAATAAGTATGAAGTGGTGATATTGTATGATCTAATCTTAATATATTATTTATCATACGCTTGCTTATATTGTTGGATATCTCACCCCTTCTGTAATGATGTTACCTATTATGGGTAATTGAGCAGGTACTCAAGAATAGCTGTGGAAGTGAAGTAACTTTATGAAGTCTTTAGTTACTGTTAGTTCGAGTTGGTCTTGCTCTGATACGTAGCACTCGGGGGATGAACGATTGTCTTTTTATTGTTGTTATAACTATAAGTTGTTAACTTTTAAGTGGAATTTATGAAGTAATATGATGTTGGTGAAGTTGTTTTAGTTTAATAAAAATATTATGCGAAGTGAAGTTGAATAATTGATATTATTATTATTAATAAAAGTTGTTTTATTTTTTAAAAGAGTAAACAGGTTTTATCGGTTCATCCGAGTTATGTGCTATGTATCTAAGATATATGTGATTAAGTTGTTTGTTGTTTTACGTTGAATGTGACATCCCAATTGTATGTTGAATTTCCGCACTCTGATTTTATTAAATATTCGTCGGGTAGATTTGGGGTGTTACACAACCAATCTTTCTAAGTAATTTGACCACCCTTGTACCAGCATTGCAGCCTTGGTTTTGAAATCATGTTCCAACAGATTTTCAAAATCCACCATAGTTTCGCATAGAACTTCCAGTTCCTCATGAGGAATAGAACAAGTCTTCAGGGGATGATATCCATATTTATGTTGAACAAGATGTGCAGAAGACATTTTTTGTTGAGTATTTAAGGATGAAATCATGAATTCACTCTGAGATTCGGTTTAGAAACTAGGGTTTATGCAACAATGAGAAAGAGAGATGAACAAAGGAGACAATGAATGAAGAGAGAGAATGTAAAGAGATGAATTGATATGAAGATGAGTTTATATAGAGACGGATTTGAAATGAAATGCAATATGCGTTTGAAAGAACATGATTACAGAAAAACATAGAATTTGTCATACCCCAAAATTTGCCCTCCTCATTTCATCTTCAATAACTCAAGGTCCAAGGGTTTATTCAAGCAACATTCTCCTAATCGAAGGTCTCCAAAGCTAGGGTTTGCATTTTATCAAAGGAGTTTGACTTTCTAAGACCTCCAAGGGATCTCAAGGTGTCTCATATGTCTCAAAGCATCTCCATGTCAAAAGTCCAGCTTCAATTCCAAGGATTGCTCACTCAATGGTTCAGATGATCAACAATCGACTATGTTGACATAAAAGTCAACTACAGTCAAAATACAATCAAACTTTAAGATTTTTGGTCAACATCAAGCATGGGAGATTATATCCATCATTTGATCAAGGGTTGATCATGATTCATCAATAAAAACTCAGAAATGAACAAATTCAAAAGGTTCAAATTTGGGTTTTTTATAGGAGAAAGTCAACTAAACTTTGACTGGCCATAACTTTCACATGGAACATCAGAAATTCCTCACTCAAAGCCTATTTAGAAGGAAATTGGATTCTCTACAACTTTGTCTCTCACAAGCCAAGGCCAGAAATGCTTCATTTGAGAGATATGGTACAAAAGATTATAGGTCCTTTTCAAAAGTCAACCAAAAGCAGTTTTTTGTCAAAGGCCATATCACCAAGATAAAATCTCCAAATTAAAAATATGTTCCAAAGTGGCTTATAGAGGACATCTTGAGGTTTCCAAAAAGTCCTAGAACTTTTCCATATCTTAACAATTGAGAGAGATATGCCTTGTCAAAGTTGGTCGATTTTGGATGGAAAATGTGAAGGAAATAAGGTCCAAAATGGATATCTTTACAAATGGGCCTGACTTTTTATAACTCAAACATGCTTATGAGGTCACCAAGAATGCCCAAGACCAGTCTCATGATTATTTGATTTTTATTATATTTTTTAGTGAATTTTATTCATTTAAAATACCATTTAAATCAAATAATCAAAAGAAAATACAAGGGATTTGATTTGGTTTAACTTTCAATCATAATAAATCATCAAAATATGTATTATATCATGTCAAATTCGTGCACATCAGTAATTGGAAAGATTGAATGTAATTTGAACCAATTTAGAAATATTTCATAACTAATTTTCAAACAAATTCCCCATCATCAAAGACCAAGATTGAGTTGGATTGCTTGCAAGTTTATTCGACCTAAATGATCCCCCATATATAAAGGAGAGAGGCAGCCACGAAGAGGGGATTTTTGGGATCTCCAAGAACCCTAACAGAATTTGCGTTCTCTCTCAAAAATTCAAGGAAAAGGCCAAAATCGTTTTTGGAGTTGGAGATTGCCTCAAGGTGTTTTGGAGATTTAGATACGTTCCTGGAGTGTTATCAATCGTATCCCAATCACAAACGAAGCCAGAAGCCTCAAGAACCGTCACCCCTAAGCCACAGTTTGCATCGAGAGGAATTTACTTCGATTCCATATAAATCCGAATTCTTAACATAATTTGACTGTGCATTTATGTTTATAATCATGTTTCGCTTCTTTCTGGATGATTTAATTGAAGTTTGAATGCAGGACGAAGCATATGCCATGGATAGGTTTTCGAGCTTTTGATTTGGGGTTATTTGTTTCAGCCACAATTAGACAAAACCGTGGCCATTAATGAATTCATAAGAGAAATTTCAATCGATTTATGCCTATGGAACTTATTTATGTGTTGTTGTTTGCTATATTCAAGATTACAGGTTTATGGCCACACACACAAAGCGTTGCCATAGGTTCTGGTTTTTTTCTAAAGAGCAAAGAGGAAGAAGGTAACCTGGCGTGGTGCAATTTTTGAACTTTTCTGGGTTATTTGTTTTTTGTATATTATGTTTGTTAGTGATTAGTGAAACAAGAAACGACACATGGTGCAATGGTAAAGAGTAAGGCATGGCAATGTGCAGCGTGTCTGGGGTTCGATCCTTCCCCAAGACACCCTTATTTTGTTAATATATAGTGTTGTCCACAGATCCGGTGCTCCCATACGCATCCACCATGTACTCTCAACCTGGAACCTTTGGATCCCATCAAAATTAGATCCAACGCTCTACAGCGTGAAGCTCCACCATGAACCCTCAGAGGATGTCCATATGCAATTGGCGCCCAGGTTTTGTTTTACTTGTTTTTTTTATTGTTTTTTTTATTTGTTTTCTTATTAGAATAAATGTTTTAATTTATTTATTTTAATTAGAATATGAATTACGATTAATAATATAATTAGGATTAGGAGTATAATTAACATTAGGATTGTCCCGATTATTTTCCCGGTTTATTTCCTCGATTTATTCGATTTAATTAATGTTAATCACTTTAATTATAAAAATCACAAAAACCTATAAGATTGTTATCAATTAGGGTGTGCCCAATCCCATTGGCCAGTGGCCAAAGTATTAGGATTAGGGTTTTCTAAACGATTTAGGTTTTAGCCAAACAATTTTAGAATTTTATTCGCTTCGATTAAATTAATTGATCGCGGTGGATAATAATCAATTGTTTAAATTCAAATCATTTATTTAAATACAAAGTTTATTTTGCTAAATGGTTTTAACCAAATCTATTGGTTACGATGATTAGCATATTTCCCTTTATCAAATTCGTTAGTATTCGTAATCAAATCTATTGATTATGAGAGGTAACGATAAATTAATAAGTCAATAATTAAAACACATCAATTTGCTAACGGTGATAATCGAATCAATCGATTAGAATAATTAGCAATGCTTTTATTAATCTATTAATTGTGGTGATCAAACCTATTGATCATTGAGATTAATAGTGCAAATTAAAACCAGGGTTGTACGCCAAACACTTAAAACACTAAAAAATTCATCTCTTCGATACTGCAATTTTCAAATCTACGATAAGGTAATTCAAAATACCTTCGAACTTCGCATTTCAAAAACTACGATAGGCCATTCAAAAAGCCTTCAAACCATACCAAATCAAATTCAAAGGCGTATAACCCTGTGCCCGAACTACGTTGACTCTGATTCTCCCTAAGGAGATACGTAGGCACTTGGCAACAAGGCGAGTCCCCTTCCCCACAAATCTCATTTTTTCCCGATTTCGTTTCCTAAATCATAAACCTTTAATCTTAATAATTTGCTATTTACCCTATTAACTGTCTGTTACCTTTCTTTATGTTAGCCATAAACCTAACCTTATAGTGTAAACCTTAGGAAAGGGTTGAGGGTGCCTAACACCTTCCCTCGACCTGAATATAGTATCTTATCCTGAATCTTTTAATTGTATAAAGGTTTCCTATTCGCCTGGGTAGAATAGGTGGCGACTCTAAAGGTTAATTTTAGGGCAGGTTGCTATAGAATCAAATGCATTTAATGAGAAATGACGTTAGGAGAGATAACATAATATTTGAAATGATTTGCACAGTTACCTAGGGCGGCGTCTCCTCAACTGCACGCGTACTTGTTCCTTTAGAGTGAACACGTGTTCATCTTTTGGAATAGCTGGTGACAGCTGTATTACTCTAAAATAGATTCTGAAACGAGTTAGAACTTCTCATCTTCTCATTCTGATCAAGAATCCATACTGATATTCTTCAGAAAAGATCTTGTTCTGATAGGATCATCCTTCTTTCCAAGAATGACATCTTCTGAGAGAGCAGAGTTGAGTCTAGAAGATCTTCCGATAGTTGGCTCTTCAGAAATTATGAGATTCTCTAAAGAGGCAGCAACTTGATCTTCTGATCCTTTGCTTCTGGGTTCTTCAGCTTCTGATACTTTGCTTCTTGGTTCATCAGCTTCTGAAATTGAGATATCTATATCTGCAAAATTCTCAAACTACTTTGGCTTTTCAAGACTAAGCTTATCATCAAATCTGATATTAATTGATTCTTCAACAATCAATGTTTCAGTATTGTATACTTTGTAGCCTTTAGAGAGTTCAGAATATCCAAGAAGGAAACACTTATGTGCCTTAGAATCAAACTTACTTAGATGATATTTAGTATTCAGAATAAAACAAACACATCCAAAAGGATGAAAATATGAAATGTTGGGCTTTCTGTTCTTCCACAATTCATAAGGAGTCTTTTTAAGAATAGGTCTGATAGAGATTCTATTCTGAATATAGCATGCTGTGTTTATTGCTTCTGCCAAAAAATGCTTAGCTATATTGGTTTCATTGATCATGGTTCTGGCCATTTCTTGTAGAGTCCTATTCTTTCGCTCTACAACTCCATTTTGCTGTGGAGTTCTAGGGCAAGAGAAATCATGGGCAATACCATTTTCTTTGAAGTAAACCTCAAAGAATCTGTTCTCAAATTCGCCACCATGATCACTTATGACCTTTATGATTTTACACTCTTTCTCAGATTGGATCTGAGTGCAGAATTCAAAGAACACTAAATGAGACTTATCCTTGTGTTTCAAGAACTTTACCCATGTCCAGCGACTATAATCATCTACGATGACTAATCCATATTTCTTCCCTCTGACAGATGCTGTTTTGACTGGGCCAAACAGATCAATATGCAGAAGTTCTAGCGGCCTAGAGGAAGAAACAACATTCTTAGACTTGAATGCGGGTTTGGAAAACTTCCCTTTCTGACATGCTTCGCAAAGAGCATCTGATTTGTATTTCAGATTAGGGAGTCCTCTGACCAGATTTAGTGTGTTAATCTGAGAAATTTTTCTCAAACTAGCATGGCCTAATCTTCTGTGCCAGACCCATTGCTCTTCGCAAACAGACATAAGACAAGTTACCTTCTGATTCTTAAGATCTTGAAGATCAATCTTGTAAATGTTGTTCTTTCTCTTGCCTGTAAATAGGATTGAGCCATCCTTCTGACTTACAGCCTTACAAGACTTTTGATTAAAGATTATGTCATAACCATTGTCACTTAATTGGCTTATGAACAACAAGTTATGAGCTAATCCATCTACCAAAAGAACATTAGTTATAGAAGGAGAGTTACCAATACTTATGGTTCCTGAGCCAATTATCTTGCCCTTCTGATCTCCTCCAAACTTAACTTCTCCAGCAGATTTAAGCACCAGGTCTTGGAACATAGACCTTCTTCCCGTCATGTGTCGAGAGCACCCAGAGTCCAGGTACCATGACTTGCTTTCCTTTGTCTTCTTTGCAGCCAAGGATATCTGCAACGAGAATAATCTTTTCCTTAGGTACCCACATTTTCTTGGGTCCTTTCTTGTTAGTTCTCCTCAACTTCTGATTGAATTTGGGTTTAGCATGATAAACAATAGGAGGTACAGCATGGTAATTCTTATTCTAAGTTACATGATATTTCCTAGGTTGTGTCACATGCTTCTTAGTGTGTGTAATATGAAAGCTTTTAGTATGTGATGTGAGCCTAATATCATGGGAGTGGCCATACTTGAACTGATCATACAATGGCTTGTATGTGATTTTCATATCATCTACAGGTTCAAGTTTGTATGGGGTTTCACCCTCATAGCCTATACCAACTCTCTTGTTTCCACTAACAGCATATATCATAGAGGCAAGTTGACTTCTTCCAATACCTCTAGATAAGAACTTTCTAAAACTCAAGTCATATTCTTTCAGAATATTGTTCAGACTAGGAGTGGACTTTTCTGAGTCAGAAGGAGATCCAACATCTTTGGATAATTTTAAAACTTTTTCCTTCAGATCAGAATTTTCTACTTCTAGCTTCTTAGTTTCAGATTCAAATAGCTTTTTCAGCTTTTTGTATTTGATACTTAGATGAGCCTTGAGTTCCAGAAGTTCTGTTAAACTGGAAACTAACTCTTCTCTAGATAGTTCAGAAAATACCTCTTCAGAGTCTGATTCTGATTCATCATCAACTGTGGCCATCAGCGCAATGTTTGCCTGCTCGCCTTCGGAGTCTGATTCTGATTCTGATGAGTGTGAATCATCCCAAGTTGCCATAAGACCTTTCTTCTTATGAAACTTCTTCTTGGGCTTCTCCTTCTGAAGCTTCGAACACTCACTCTTGTAGTGACCTGGCTCATTGCACTCAAAACACGTGACCTTCTTCTTGTCATATCTTCTGCTTCCAGAAGATTCTCCTTTTTCAAGCTTCTTAGAACTTTTGAAGTTCTTGAACTTCCTATGCTTGCTTTTCCAGAGTTGGTTTACCCTTCTGGAGATCATAGACAGTTCATCTTCTTCTTCTGATTCTGATTCTTCAGAATCTTCTTCTTCAGCCTGAAAAGCATTAGTGCATTTTTTATAATTAGATTTTAATGCAATAGACTTACCTTTCTTCTGAGGTTCATTAGCATCCAGCTCAATTTCATGACTCCTCAAGGCGCTGATCAACTCTTCCAAAGATACTTCATTCAGATCCTTGTCAAGCACTCTTAATCCAGCAGTTAGAGTTTGAAATCTTGAGATCATTTTTTCAATGTTTTCATCATCCTCTATCTTGAAGGCTTCATATTTCTGGATTAAAGCAAGAGTTTGGTCTCCTTGACTTGGGCATTTCCTTCATGAGTCATTTTCAATGATTCATATATGTCATAAGCAGTTTCTCTGTTTGATATCTTCTCATATTTAGCATGAGAATTAGGATTCAGCAGAATAGTCCTACACTTGTGATGATTTTTGAATTCTTTCTTTTGATCATCACTCATTTCTTGTCTTGTCAGCTTTACTCCTCTAGCTTTCACTGGATGTTTGTAACCATCCACCAGAAGATCCCATAAGTGACCATCTAATCCAAGAAAGTAATTTCGAGTTTATCTTTCCAATATTCAATGTTTTCACCATCGAATACTGGTGGTCTAGTGTAGCCATTGTTACCATTTCCATTGTGTTGCTCAACAGAGCCAGATGTAGATGTAGGTGGTGGAGTCTCAACCATCTTGACTTAGTGTTTTTCTCTTCCTGAATCTTTTCTAACACGGTTAAGTGCTTGCACCTTAGAACCGGCGCTCTGATGCCAATTGAAGGATAGAAAAACACTTAGAAAGGGGGGGTTTGAATAAGTGTGACTTTAAAAACTCTTAAGATAAAAACAATTGCACGATGATTTTTATCCTGGTTCGTTGTTAACGAAACTACTCCAGTCCACCCCCTTAGAGTGATTTACCTCACCTGAGGATTTATTCCACTAATCAACCTTGATTACAATGGTTTTCCACTTAGATACCTTCTAAGTCTTCTAGAGTATTCTGATCACACCTTGATCACTCTAGGAACCCTTTACAAATTAATATAAGCAAATTCTTGCAAGAGTATTACAATGTTTCTTAATAAGCTATAATCACAACTGTGATATTTCCCTTAAGTTCTAAGCTTAAATCTCACTAAGATATTACAATGAAGTGAGGTTGAAGATGAAGTTTGATAGCTTTTGAATTTGACAGCGTTTCTGTATTTTTGCGCAAGAGTTGTGTATTTAGCTTCTCATCAGAACTTTTATTTATAGGCGCTTTGAGAAGATGACCATTGGGAGCATTTAATGTGTTGCGTGATCCGTACAGCATTGCATTTAATGTTTCACTCTTTTGTCAACTACCTCGAGCCTTGCTTTTCCTTCTTTAACTGACTTTGCCTTTAATAGCTTCCAACGTTCCTTTTGTCAGTCAGCATAGCCTGCCATCTTGTACTTGCTTCTGATCTGATGTTTGTAGATACAATGTTTGAATGAATCAGAGTCAAAGAGCTTGGTGCAGAGCATCTTCTTGTCTTCTGACTTTGAAGTGCTTCTAGCGTGATACCATAAGAACTTCAGTGCTTCTGCTTCTGATCTCATGTTCTTCTGATGCTTCAATAGACCATATTCTGATTCTGCTTGACCATCTTCTGATGTCTTGCAAGAGCATGTTCTGATGTTGCATACTTAAACCTTCTGAGTCAGTGCTTCTTGCGCTGAATTGTGCATACTCTTTATATATTTCCTGAAATGGGAAATGCATAGGATTAGAGTACCACGTTATCTTATACAAAATTCATATATAATGTTATCATCAAAACTTAGAATATTGATCTGAACAATTCTTGTTCTAACAACAACTTCTGGAATTACAACGCAGTGACTTACATAAGATAAACAGCAACAGAGTCACATGTGAATCAGAAGATAACCTTCAGCTAAGAAAGCAAAATCAAATAAAATACAAAGGATCAGAATCAAGAAGAATACCGTTACAAACATCATCATTAGTAAAACGGTTACATCAATTAAAAGGAACAACTCCCAAGGTTGATTGAAGAAGTAACCTACATGCAGTCCATTGGAGAAAACAAAAGCATGAAGGAAACACGCTTGCATTTATTACTCATTCCAAAGATCAAGACAACTAACACAATTTCAAAGCTATAAAAAGGAAGTAAGATCTCTTATGAAATTTGTGGTCAGGAAAAATGTTGTAATGAAAAACTGCTATAATTAAAAGGAGTTGTAAATAGCAGAGGAAGAAGAAACAAAGAAGCAACTCTAAAAAAGAACAAATGTTCTTAATATGCTTAAGAAGATTATCAGAGGAAGATGAACCAAAGAAGAAAGTCTCAACAAGAACAAATGTTCTTAATCTACTTAAGAAGAAGATCAAAGAAAGAAGAACCAAAGAAGCAACCTCTAATAAAGAACTAATAGTCTAAACTTGCTTAACAGAATAAGTGAAGACGAAGAACAACTTAAAGAAGCATCCAACATATGGAGCTAAAGCTCTTACTCTGATTACCACCAAGAAGAAAAGATCTCGTTCAGAAGATTCTGACAAGTAGACTCAAAAGATTATCCACTCACTCATGGTGATTACTTGTCATTGTATCACATAGTATGTACTTAGAATAGGAGAAAATCTTCTTAACCGAGAAGCACTCTAGTAGATTGGTGAACGTTATATCCTGCTGGTATCCCTGAACGGTTCATCATCTAAGGTTAGTCACAGTGGTTTGCTGTGCAGGTTTAGTCACAACATGTTGGTTGTGCAGGGTTCCTGAGTCAATGGACGTTATATCTCACGGAGATAAGTGAATGGGTCATTGTCCAGATGGTTAGTCACAGGAGTTGGCTGTGCAGGTTATGAGTCACGACGGAGGAT
This sequence comes from Vicia villosa, assembly GCF_029867415.1. NCBI lineage: Eukaryota > Viridiplantae > Streptophyta > Magnoliopsida > Fabales > Fabaceae > Vicia > Vicia villosa. The sequence goes on along the minus strand of NC_081183.1, from coordinate 19,775,935 downwards.
CGTGCAGTTGTAATCAAGATTGGTGATAGTGGATTAAGACCTCTATTGAGAGGAAAATCACCTGAAGAAGGTGGACTGGAGGTAGCCTTACTCAGAAGGTGAACCAGGATAAAAATGAATGTGTCTTTTATCTTCTGCTCTATTCATTTTAACTTAGAACTATCAAGCAAAAGCATCTTAGAACTGTATAGGGCAAGTCAGAAGTTCTGATAACACCCAGAAGTTAAAATGAACATCTTATTGGTTATGTAGTTCTACACCCTCATGCTTCCGCAACATCAAAAGCATAATCCTATAGATGATTAAACGAAAGGAAGAAAAGATGTTAAAAAGAAAGGGAATTTTAATTGATAAAGAACATAACTCAATCCCCTATTTCATGTGTTTTTCTCCACCTTCATTATCCATTGTACATACTTGTTGATTTTATCCTTTTGTTTTTGTACTTATTATCCATTATATTACCATTTATATATACATTGTTTACCTAACCCACATGCATGAGTTTCATATTCATCATTTATCATTCATTCATATATGAATCCATCCAAAGGTATAAACATCCTTGCTTGTTATCATTCATGATTATTATACTTACTTGTTTGTCATTTGTGACACATGTTATCACACACACTTGAGGTATCCATTAATTGTTTACTTAAGTTGTTTGTTGAAAGACCAAAGGAATAGGAATGGTATTGACTAAAATTGTAAAGGTACTCAATCTCTTTTCCAATCTCTTTTATTTTGTGTCAAGTATTGCTAAAGCTTTTCACTTATCTTTATGGTTTTGTAATGTTAAAGCTCAACCAAACCCTTTTGTTTTTTAAACATTGGTAATAAGAAGAGAATTATTCTCGGTGAAACTACTCTTAGTCCATTGATCTTGTATTGTTAAAGTTTGGTCCCTTTTTATTTGAAAATTGTTAAGTATTGTTAAACCTTAACCCTTTTTTAAAGTTGTTAAGTATTTTAAAGCTTAACCCTCTTTTAAAAACATGTGAGTATTTTAAAGCTCACACCCAAAAAGATTTTGGCCACTTTGGCCCTTTTATTTTCCTTTTAAGGGGAACTACAAAAGCTCTGACTTCCCTTTTCTTTAAAAGGGGTATGTAGGCCTAAGATGCGATGTCTTATCGAGTTCACTTTTAAAAACTTCTTTTCCCATCCCCACCCTCTATTTTAAAACAAATTCATATATGATTTTCAAAAATGTACAAACAAAAGCCATAATAAATTCAAAGAGGTTCTCATGGAGTACCATTGATATGAGGGGTGCTTAAAACCTTCCCCTTGTATAACAAACCCCCTTACCTAAATCTTTTATAAGTTTATTAATTTTGATTTTAAAAACTTTTGTGGGTTTTATTCGCTCTTTCTCCCATTCCTTTTGGAAACAATAAAGCGCAGTGGCGACTCTGTTTAAAATAAATGATCTAGGTCTTTCCCATGACTTTAGTCTCACCAATTTCACCGCTACAACGAGGCCTATAAGACTGCTGACAAGCGTCCCCATGATGGCGCCCTGGTTATGAAAAACCTTGAGGTGTTGATGGGAGGTTTATCGAAGGCTTTTCCAAGTTGGTGTTTCCTTTGACTCATATGACTCGAAATGGTCAAGCTTTTGTGTTGAGTGTGAAGTGGGAAAATAGTTTTCAGGAACTCAAGAGGAAGTTGACAACAACTCGAGTTTTAATTTTGTCGAGTTCAAGTAAATCATTTATTGTGTCTTGCGATGCTTCGAAGATGGGTCTAGATGGTTTACTAATGAAGAATGGTCAGGTTGTGGCTTATTCTTATAGACAGTTGAGGATTCACTAGAGGAACTATCCTACATGATCTAGAATTAGCCGCACTGATTTTGTTTTGAAAATTTGGAGACATTCCATGTTTGGTTCCAAATTTGAAGTATTCAATGACCACAAGAGTTTGATGTATCTGTTTGATCAGAATGAGTTAAATATGCTAAATGGGTATTGGTTTGAAATTCTAAGGGATTATGATATTAATTCGAGCTACCATCCAATTAAAGAAAATGTCCAGGCTGACGCTTTGAGCAGAAAATATTTGCATATGTTAACACTGATGGTTCGAGAGATGTAATTGATTGAATAGTTTAAAGATATGATTTTGGTTTGGGATATGACTCCTAATAGTATGAAGTTTGGTATGCTGAAGCTGACTAGAGGTATTCTTGAGGAAATCAGATAAGGTCAGAAATCGTATTTGAGATTGATTGATCATCTGACATTTATCAATCAAGGTGACACAGACGATTTCCGAGTTGATGAGAATAGTGTTATCTGATTCTGCAACAGAGTGTGTGTTTCAGACATACCACAAATCAAGACAAGTATTATGGAGGAAGGTAACAGAAGGTGCTAGATTATTCATCTCGGTGCTAGTAAAACGTATCAAGACTTGAAGAAGATATTCTGGTGTCCAGGAATGAAGAAAGATATTGCCAAGTTTGTATATTTGTGTTTGACTTTCCAAAAATCAAAGCTCGCGCACCATAAGTCGTCTGGGTTGATGCAGCCACGGAGTATTCTAGAATGGAAATGGAATAAAATTTCTATGGATTTCTTGTTAAGTTTACTAAGGACCATTAAAGGAAATGATTCAGTGTGGGTTATAGTGGATATGTTGAATCAATAGGCTCATTTCATACAGATGAGGATCAATTATCTGTTGGAGAAAATGGCTGGTTTTATATTGAGAAGAATGTTAAGTTGCATGGTATCCCAGTGCGTATTATTTCTGATAGAGATCTGAGATTTATGTCGGAGTTCTGGAAGAGTTTGTAGAAAGCATTAGGTACGATGCTGCGACTGAGTTCAACTTATCCTCTACAGACAGGTGGTCAAACAAAAAATACTTTCCAATCCTTAGAAGTCTTATTGAAAGCTTACGTGCTATAATAAGGAGGTGTTTGGGATAACTATTTGGCATTGATTGAGTGTACCCACAACAACAGTTTTCATTCCAATATTAGGATGACACCTTTGGAAGCGTTCTATAGTATGAGTTGTAAGACACCGTTGTGTTAGTATGAGACATGTGAGAACGATGTCCTCAGGCCTGAGATAGTTCAATAGACTTATGAAAAGATATGGATGATCCAAGAGAATATGAGTGCTTCGCAAAGTCATCAAAAAAGTTACCATGATAAGAGGAGGAAGACACTTGAGTTCCAAGAGGGAGACCATGTGTTCTTGCGAGTTACTCTGGTAAATGTTGTTGGCCGAGATTTGATGTCCTTAAAGCTTGCACCGCATGTTATTAGTCCATATCAAATTATGCAAAGAGTAAGAGATGTGGCCTTGAGAGTGGCATTACCGTCGTATCTATCGAATCTCCATGGTGTCTTTCATATGTCTAGCTAAGGAAGTATTTTCCTGGTCCGTCTAATGTGATTTAACTGGACGATATGAAAGTTAGAGAGAACTTGACAGTTGAGGTATCTCCCTAGAGAGGGAGGATCGAGAGGTGAATCATTTGAGAGGCAAGGAGATCACATTGGTTAAAGTCGTGTTGGGAGGACCTGCTAATGGAAGAATGATGTGGGAGCTAGAGAGCCAAATGATAGAGTCGTATCTGACTCTGTTTCTATCGGTATTTTTCGAGGGCGGAAATTTTATAAGTGGGAGAGAGTTGAAACGCCTCAAGTTCGATTAAGCAATTTAATCAGATTATTTATGGGTTTACTTAATTTTGTACGTGTTTTAATTAAATAATTTTTTAATTGTTTTAGGCCGTGTGGGGTGTAGTGGATGTTGCGCGGTGTGTTAAGGCTAGAGTATTAGGGAGAATTAATTAGAATAATTATTATTATTATTATTATTATTATTTTATTTAATTAAATAAAATGACAAAATAAGGGTATTTTGTATAATATTTAATTATTAGATTAAATAATTAAAATAAAATAGAAATTTAAGGAGAATGGAAAAGTAGGGATTTTGAGAGTAAGTGAGGATGGAGCTGAGAAATCCAGATTAGGGATTTTAGTTATTATAATTAGAGAATATGAGTGAATTAGAGGGTTTTCATCAGTGCGTGAAATGAGATTCAGAGAAAGAAGAGAAAAGAGCCTAGAAGAGCAAGGGCTAAGAGAAAAGAATCATTCAATAAAAAACTTACAGTTTAATTGTTGGAAATTGAGGTAAGGAGAGATATTACTCTAATTATGGTGCCAATTGCATGAGTGAGTAAGGAGAATTCCTAAATCTTTGCTATGTTTTATTTTTTTATTCCATTAATTGAATAAAGAACATGATGATATTGATTTATTTGATGATTATTGTTGTGACGTTGAATTTTGTATGCTGAATTACATGTGAAAAAGATGTGATAATTGTTGATGAATGGTTGAAGTTGTTGTGTTCATATGAATTGAGTTTGACGAAAATTGTGTCAAAATCGGTGAAAATTAATGTTTATACATGCTAAATTGTTAGACATATGTTGACTGGTGTTTATATAACAATACTATTATGACTTCTGTTTGTTTTGAGTGTTGGAAGGTGAAATTCAGAGGCTTGGATTACCTCCATCGTAGGAAATGGTGTTTCTGCATTCTAAAGGTCGATGACAGCGCCATCTCCATGATACTTTTGTCGTCACAAACCTTGAGGCGTTTATGGGCGTCAGCATCCTGACGGGTAGATCGTCATGGTCCCCGTGTGAGTAGTGTGTGGAGAGTGTCATAGTGCTAACAGAGGACTCCTATGAGGTCGGTGATGGGCATCACCGTGATGACACCCTGGTCGTCATGAACCTTGAGGCGCTAATGAGCGCCAGCAGCCTGAGGGGTAAATCTTCATGGTCCACATATGCGTAATGTGTAGAGAGCGTCATAGTGGTGACGGTTGAGGCCTATGAGGCCGGTGATGGGCGCCACTATGATGACGCCCTGGTCGTCACAAACCTTGAGACGTTGATGTGCGTCAGCAGCCTGACGGGTAGAACGCCATGGTCCCCGTGTGCGTAGTGTATGGTGAGCATCACTGTGGTGACGGACTAGGCTAGTGACTAGCGTTGTAACACCCCATTTCTACCCGGCGGATAATATAAAAAATTAGAATTATAAAATTTCAACAAACACATGGGATGCCACAATTCCAACTTATATCAACAACAATTAATCGCATGTAAAACATATACATAACACTTAAAACTAGGATATACCGATAACAACATATTTTAGATCTTTAAAAACAAACCAACTTTTATTAAATAAGCCAGCGGAATTACAATTTCAACTTAAAATCCAGCAACTAAATATATATTAACAACGATAAAACAACAAGCGTCCATCCCCTAAGTGTTACGTATCAGAGCGACCAACACCTGACTCGAACTACTGAAGGTAAACAACCTTCACTATGAATTACCTGCACGTTACCAACATAGGAGTAACAATCAAAAAGAAGGGGTGGGATATCGAACCATATAATTGAGTGTATGATAAACAATATATTAGAATTAGATTATATAAAATCACCACTTCAACAATTTTCAAACAACATCCATTGTTACAATTCAACAACGCAAACATCTTTATAATATATAACAACAATTCAAATATGCGACACGAATTGTGACTCGTACAATGCACATGCATGTGGTACCAGCGGAGCAAAACTCCCAAATTAATAATTGCCGGTTAATAGAAGCATCAACAAGGCATAAGCCTTCAATTTTAAAACAAGGCATAAGCCTTCAACTTTAACTTTTGTCAATCCAAGCCAACTTACAGAGCATAAGCTCCCAACTTTTATGCTATTAATGCGACAATATTATGAATGCAACAGCAACGGCAACTAATCAACATTGGCATAAGCCTACAACATACAACCACAACGACAATAGTTCAACGTTGGCATAAGCCTACAACTTGATTTCTTTGCCCATTATTAGAGGTAAAACAACAAAATTCATCACCACCTGCAATTCACATCATTAAAATCTACATTACAGCATCTTTACATTCCACCGTTTTCGGCCGAAATATTTTACAAACATTCTGCGTAATTATTCGGACAATTCAAATATATCCAGCTAAGTAATTTTCTGTTAACGTTACTAATACTTTTTTGCTCTGCTATATAAGTTAATATTGCTATTAACCACTTCATACTAATACTGCTAGTACTTACTTATCTGATAATATATACTATTTCCACTACTAATTACTATATTAATTATTTTACCGCTACTGATTCCGACTACTAATTCTCTACTATTGTTTTACTGTTAATAGTCTTCTGTGATTGTTTCAACAATTATATCTTACTGCTACTAGTTTCTAATATTTTTGTAAATTGAAAACATCTCAACAGAGTATTTTTATTAATTTATTCTATACTATTAACTCGTAAAATTTATAAAAATATTTATAATTATAACTCAATAGAATTCTCAAGGAACTCTAAACAATTCTACAACAATCCCTACAACTCTAAAGTACTCTAAAAATACTCTACTGACAACTCTTACCTACAAGGGTAACTCTTATGAACTTAATTGGCTAATGGTGTGACTTAAATAATAAGTCAAATACCTTCAATTTTAATTTTATGGTTTATCAGATTTTACTTTAAACAACTTGAAAGGACCTCTGACAACTGTATTGACAACTCAAACTGAATTGAAATTAACTCAAATTAACTAATTAACCCAATTGTAATATCTCTAACTCAAATCTCATAAAATATATTATTATTATTATTATTATTATTATTATTATTATTATTATTATTATTATTATTATTATTATTATTATTATTATTATTATTATAAATCTTTCTAATGAAATGTTATATATTGTTATGAATAAATATTATTATGGATGTCCATATGTATTCTTATCTTTCATCTTCATATTCCCTATTTAGTGGTAAAGTAAGCTTATGATTTTTCATCTTCCTAATGTACTATAAATAAGGTCCACTTTCCAATGTAAAGAATACTTCTTGAAGAAGATGATAGAATATCACTTTCTCTCTTACTTTTTCTACTTCATCTCTATATTGTTTTTGTTAATTCCATAACACGTCATCAGCACCATACTCTATAACGCGTGTGATGATATAGCCAGATTCTGCGTTATTTTTTTAATCTTAATATTTTTGAACCAATATAATATAATTCATGATTTTGTTACTATTTTTTTCTTCATATAAATATGTTTATTTTTTATATATATTTTGTAGAGAAATTGATTTACCTTGTACAATAATATTAGATTTGTTTGATCATTCTTGTTAAATTCCAGAAGAATTTAACATTAAAGCATTTTTATATGTTTTCCTGGAATTAAATTTTAACACATAAAAGTGTTAATTTAATATTCAAGCATCCCTGAAGGATTGCTCAAAGAATAATTTTTCTTGATCGTTGTTTATGGAAATAGTTTGTGATGTGATATTTGTATAACTAAAGATTAATATTAAACTATCTCCAAATTATTGTTCAAAGATTGAGTTTAATCGATTACTGTATTTATCAATAATTGATGAATTCCAGAAGAATCAAACGTTCAATCACCTTTAAAAGGCCGCATCTATAATATTATTAAATCCTAGAAGGATTGTATCAATTCTGTTAAAAATTAACAAAATGATTGCTTCAATTATATTATCGAGTTCTAAAATGATTGAATCAATAATAGTGAAGTATCCTAGAAGGATTTCACAAAGAAATTTGATTTTTCTTTTATTGATGATGTAAATATTTGTAACCTACATTTTTGAGAAATAAAATTTCATAAAAATGATCGAATTTTATTTCATAATTTAATAGTATGAATCTATGAAGGATTGCAAATATTGTAATTTTCTAAGTAAAAGGAAGCTCTCAGGATGATATCAATTATGATCTTCATGCATCCCAAAAATATTGCAAGAGTAATATTAAAATATCCCTGAAGGATTTCATAAATTTTTGTTGTGGTATCGAAAATCAGAGTGCATTTAAAATTATTCATCAAACGATGGGATGTCACAATTCGACTTAACCAAACAAACATACTTATATTTCATTTAATAAAGACACATAGCATTTGGAACAACACTTCTTTCACCACTTACAACTTAAACTTATAAACACCTTTCAATTCAATTTAACACAAATGTCATCATAGAATACAATAATCAAATAATAAAGACTAATCCCCCGAGTGCTACGTATCAGAGCAATGGACACCAACTCGACTTGCCATAAAGCAACATAAAGACTTCACCTAGATAACCTCGGACATCCAGGACTAATCTTGAGTACCCCATTTCTCATGGTAGGGGAAATATCAGCAAAGGGGTGAGATATCTTACAATATAAAGGAATGCATGATAAATAATATAGGAGATATAGATCATCCATAATTTCACCACTTCGCATCACATAATATCTTACAACAAGTTTCACCGCAAAACAACTTATCAATATAATACAACTCTCAAAACGGCAACGAGGTCATTAATCACATATTTAAATATACAAGTATGATATCAAATACGTCACAACAAACATATCATTATCACGTCACAACAAACACCTCGTCATCTCAACAATCCAAACACAATTCAAATGCAATTCAAATGCGACTCAAATGTTACTCAAACTTATGCATATGCATGTGGTACCATTGGAATAAAACTCCCGTCTCAAACAGTTTGCCATTGGGTCGTCTCAAACATTTGCCACAAGGGTCGTCTCAAACATTTGCCACAAGGATCGTCTCAAACATTTGCCACAAGGGCCGTCTCAAACAATTGCCACAAGGGTCGTCTCAAACAATGCAATGGATGCGACTCAACTGATGCACATCCACAAACACAACTTAAACCACTTAATCAACTTAAACAACATAATCAACTTGAACAACATAATCAACTTAAACAACATAATCAACTTAAACAACATAACCACATCAACTAAACAACATCAACTCAATGCCAAGGTTCTATGGCAATAACTGTATCATAGTAATTTACCACATCTCAATCATATCATCACATCATAACGACATACAACCTCTATTCAACTTCATTCTTATGAACATAATACAACAATAACAACGATTCATCATGTTACAACAACAACAATTCATTATATTGCACAACAACAACAAACATCAACAAATTCTTCATATTTCTTAATTCAAGTAATCATCATAACACGTTATATTCAACTTCCTAATAAATATATATATATATATATATATATATATATATATATATATATATATATATATATATATATATATATTCTTAATTCATCACATGGCATCATCGTCGACTCATACATATTAAATACGCACAATTAATCACATATAGCACACAACATCTTTATCAATGCATATCATCACATATCTCATTATCTCATTATAAGGAAGGCACATATTATCATTTCAATAACATTTTATCGTCATAAGGAAATCATACATCAAGTTATACCGCAACATGGTTACATTGATTCATAGCAAAGAACATACTTCACATGTTAACACAACATAGTTCATCACTTAATCCCAATAAACATAATAGGAGAATAGATCCTATGAATCATTTTATTTCATCATTATATAGCATTGCGTTAGCTTTCTAACGCTTCGAACGGCGTATAAAATAGAGTTACGGATCAAAAGTTACATCATTTCAAAGTTTGGAAAAAGTTCTGTAAAACAGGGTTCGCGACGCCAACAAAGTTCGCGGCGCGAACTGAGTGAATCAAATATTCCTAAGTTTCTGCCAAGTAGTTCGCGGCGCGAACAGAGGTTCGCGGCGCGAACTGGGGATTTTCAGAAAATCCCAAACATAGAAAACAGCATACGAAACCCATCCTAAAACCCCTAAACTCAACCCAATCAAGTTGGAAAACACTAACCATCACGAACAACAATAGAATACATGTTATAAACACAAACATAACACATATTATGGATCTTCTAACATCATAACACCATCAAACATCAATTAAAACACATTTCAAACCATAAATTCATGCATTTGTTCATAAACCCTAACTTTTTTAAAATTCTTGAAATTGAAGAATAGAAAGCATACACAACATTATCAATTCCACATTCATCAACATTGCAACACAATCATGGATTTCAATTATGAAACCTAATCTCTACCATACCCATCATCATGCCAACCCTTAGAGAGTAAGAACCCCACCCTTACCTTAGCAAAAGCCTCATCTTCAATGGAGTCATCCCTCTCTTCATGCCATAGCTTTCTTCTCTTCCTCTCTTCTTTCTCTTCTTTCTCTTCTTTCTCTTATTTCTCTGCTTTCTCCACAAAATAAGTTATGAGACCAAACCTCTAAAACCCTAACTCTTACTATCCATTCTCACTAATGGGCTTAACCCATAACCCATCCATTGTGTTATAACCATACAACATAACCGAATATTATTCTCCAACAATATTCCACATCTACCATCGATCCATAACCTAAATATACCGACTCATGAATTGTATTTCTCCGACTAATTAATCCGACCATAAACTTAACTGCTCAAATCAACATATTAATCCAATTACGCCTTTAGAATAATACTGATAAATTCCGACTTCGACTAATTCCATTGAATAAATCCTTAATAATTCAATTAAATAATTAATTAAATTCAGGTCGTTACAAATAACACAAATGATTTTAACGCATCCCAACAGGATGGTTATATGTTTTTTTATCATTATTTATAACAAATTATTTATATAGTTACTGAAGATCTTATCAAACATCCTTGAAGGATAGTAAAATAAAATAATTATATGATGGCATAATTTTGATGATATGATTTTGTATAATTTTGATAATTATATGATAATATATTCATGTCCGTGTGTATGATTAAAATTATTAATCATGGGATTCTATCATATTTATTTTGAATATATTGCCAATCATTACACAAATTAGATATAGTTCTTGATGCTCCAAAATAAGGATGATCAGTGTTTAATTTATGTCCTCAATTGTAATCCCTCATATTAAACAAAGTCTTGCTGATACAATTTCTTTATTCATATTATTTCTAAATAATGATATTTTAACAAGAGAATTAAAGTTGTTATAATAGTGCTTAGATTTCTCATATAAATCTTAATTATACTATTCTTTTCTTTTTACAAGTATAGTGTATGGATGACATTTGTTAGTCCATCTTAAAGGCTCACGAAAGTAATCTCATATTTTAATAGAGTCGATATTCAAATGAACTTTAATCCTTTATATTTTCTTTTTGTGTGTTCTCTTTATGTCTTGTCAAATATTTTCGTCATAGATAATTCACATGAATTATATTGGAGGTATTGAATATCTTTGTATTACACAAATGAATTTGGACATAAAATATATAATAGAAAAGCTATCAGCTTTTCCCTCGGGCTTGTACTGCACTTATATCAGTACAATTTAAGCACACGTTATTGTAAACCAATAGTTTATAAATTACACTTAAATGTGTCGTTGGTAAAACCGGTTGGGTCATCTCGGATATAATATGATGCGAATAATTTGTATTGAAGAACCAGAAGTTTCTTCAATCTAGTAAATTTTTGTGTGTTTCTAAAGGAAAATAAAAATTTGAGAAATTGCGTTTTGATGACATTAATTGTTGCATCGACTTAAATATCATGCATATGTCTCTACTCACAACCAAAAGTTTGTGAAATTATTTTCTCAACTAATTGGACTAAAATCTTGTTTTCTGGATTTGTTTTTTTAAATACCTGTATAAGTATCACATATATTCTTAAAATTGATATTGAATATCATGTAATATATATTCATAAAACGAAAACGGACCCGAAGATCCATTCTTTAGACGTCTAAAGTGAATTATATGGTTGATACTTATGAGATCATCAATTCTAAATTATATATTTGAAACACCCAAAGTATGATATTAAGATATTTATTCGCATTAAGCCAACAAGATACTATATCTTAGTCCTCCCTAATTTATTCTAATACTTCTCATCTAAGTGAACATTTGGATGTGTTGTGTATATTTCAATTGAAACAATATAATACATTAAGATGAGTCATGAAAGAATATTGGAAAAAATATAATTAATATGAATCTCAATTTTGAGTATATAATTTGAGAAAATAATCAAATATTTGATTGCAGCCTAGTAGGCTGATTATCACTTAATAAATTTTCCCAATATTAGGGGGAGGGAATAAGCAGCTAAAATCATGAACACAAAGTTCAAATGAACAGCTGAAATCATGAACAAGAAGTTCAAATGAACAATTTAAAATAAATTGTTGTCTTGATCCTCGTACAAATCAATATGAACCAAAAGTTCAAAATATTATTCATTTGCAAAGTTTATGAAATAAATTATCAGCTGATAATACTCCATTCAAAGTGGATTCTCCTATTGGATAATATAATATTGCAAATAAGTTGTTGATGCGCCTGAAGCGTGGTATGAAAGTCGGTTCCAATGTTAAAAGTCCTCTACTAAAAAAAGAAACTAAAGATGACTGATCGGTCACCATTTCTACTTAATTTCGTCATAAATTCGGCATAAGATCGTCATACTTGGTAACACTTTGTGGTTGTTTTCAAGAGTTTTTCGTTGATTCCTTTAATAGTAGTTAATTGATTGCATTATGTTTTTGTGTCCTTTATCATGTCTTTTTAGATGCTTTTGATCTCTCTACTCGGTGGTTGTAGGTTAATTTTGAATCAGATGGAAATTGCACAAGTGTTGGTGTAAAAGAAGCTGAAAATCGTGACAGGCGTGTAGTATTTTGATCATAACTGGAGCTTCGTAACTCGGAATGACGCGGTTCCGGTGGCAAAATTTTGCTAACGAAAAGGGCTACAACTTTGATGTTGAAGTCAAAGCTAAAAGAGGCAGGGTCGGACACGGTCAGACCGTGTCAAGTGACACGGCCGTGTCCGACCTGCTGAAGAACTCTCCCCAAAAGTGGCAGAAGCTGACACGGTCAGCCCGTGTCAAGTGACACGGCCGTGTCAGCCTGTGCGGACATAATTTCTGATTTTCTATGTTTTTACAATTTTAAAGTTCCGGGGGCAATTTGGGTATTCCGGCTGAGATCTGAAAACCTAAAGGGATTAAAAGAGGATTGAGAGACAAGGAGAAGACACTTTTGATCGTACGAAAGAATTCCAGAAGAGAGCAAGATAGCGTTATCAAGGTTGTGGAAGACGAAGAGATTCAACGGTGGAAGCCATTGAAGATCATTGTTCTCCTAATCTTTTGTAAATGTCTTAACTTTCTGATTTTGGTTTCTTGAATATTATGAGAGGCTAAACCCCCCAATTCCAGGGGGTGTCCCTGATTTGCATTGTAATGACTCTGAATATCGTTGTTCTTTAATCAAGCTTTGATATTTTGCAATTTAATTGTTTAATGTTTTTATTGCTTTCTTTGTCGGCAAAACAAGATTGATCCACGGTTAACAATCTGTAAGACTACGGTTGTTAAGGTTTTTAAACAATTAAATCTTATTGTTATCACCTAGGCCTAGGGATACCGTAAGGTTATTTGAAAAATTCTTGATTATTTACATCTTTGGTTCACAAACCTTTGTTTCTAAGGACTTAGGCATTAGGATTGCAAACCAAAAGGTTTTCACTAAGGACTTAGGAAAACACCCTTAAGAACAAATAGTTGCATCATATGAACTTGTTAAAGAGATCTTATTACAGAGTCATTAGAAGGCTGATCATATACCTACCTTGGCATTACTCTAAATTTATACACAAAAGCTACTTTACTTTCAGCTTATTTATTTGAATTTTATTTATCCAATATAAAAACCCCATATGCTCTTTTGTTTAATTTACTGTTTACAATAATTTATCTTTCCTACGCAATCCTCGTGATCGATACTTGGGGTAAAACCCATTATTACTACATCGGTGAAAATAGTACACTTGCTATTTTTCCGATCAAGTTTTTGGCGCCGTTGCCGGGGATTGCCAAAATATAAGTTATTATTCAGTCAATTAAAATTTTATTGCTCTGCAATTAAAATTTTATTTCTTTTGCAAAAATTTGATTTTTATTTACTTATTTATTTTTATTGTTTACTCCCAACTAATAACTGTCTAATCTTGAATGCGAGGTAAATCCTCAGCTGAACTTCTTTTTGACGCAGAACCCGAAAGATTATTGCGAGCACGACTCCGAGAAGTTAAGCGGAAAAGACTGGCATCGAAAGAAGAATCAAATGTAGTTTCAGAATCAGAAGACGAAGAAGTAATATCTATTCAGTCAGAACAGTCAGATTCTGAGCCTGAAACTATGGCAGCTTATCCACCTCCTCCAGAGAGACTTTTGGGTGATTATGGAAGGGCCAATGCACCGCTTGGAAGAATGACCATAGTAAATCAACCGGTTAACGTGGCACACTTCCAACTACATCCTTCTACTATCCGTCAGCTAGAGAGCAGACCCTTTGCTGGAAGAATCAATGAAGATGCAAATAAGCATTTACAGAGATTCCTCACCACAACAACATCATTAAAAATAGAAGGCCATTCTAAAGAAGCCAAGAGACTTCTGATGTTCCCATTTACTTTATCCGAAGATGCAGAAGAATGGTTTTACTCACTTCCAGCTGGAAGCATCACAACATGGCAACAGATGGAAACCGCCTTCTTGAATGAGTATTTCCCTGCTTCAGTCTTCATTCGAAAAAGATATGATATCGTGAATTTTAAGCAAAAAGAAGGGGAATCGCTGGGAGATGCATATAAAAGGTTCAAGAGGTGTTTGGTTGCTTGTCCTACTCATAACATGGACCCAACCGAACAAATGCAGACTTTTGTTAATGGTCTCCGACTTAAGACTAAACAGCTTATCGATACTGCCGCCGGTGGCTCAACAAATTTTTCAACAGCCACTGGTATCAAGAGAATCATAGAAGCTATTGCCGCTAATGAGCACATTGAGTTATATGACCGTGCAATGAGCCAACCGGAAGGAAAAATTGATTTAAAGCTTGCAGATCAGGTTGTTAAAATGGAAGATCAAATTGCGGCTGAGGTAGAAAGAAGACTAAACAAGATGAATATTGGAGAACAGAAAGTAGCACAGGTTGAGCCAATCACATCAGTTATGTGTGAAATATGTGGTGGACCGCATTTTGCTATGCATTGTGTGGCAACGCAGGAACAGGTTGAACAGATTCATATGTTGAGGCAGAATAATCCATACGCCAACACATATAATCCAGGATGGAAAAATCATCCTAATTTTGCATGGAAAGACCAACAAGGAAATATTCAAAAGTAGGGACCCAACCAATATCAATCTCAAGCTCAGCCACATCAATACATACCTCCACAACAACCACCATACCAGCAACAATTCCAACACCATCCACAACAGTTCCAAACTCAAGGTCAACAACAATTTCAACAACAGGTACCGAAGAAAGAAGATTGGGAGATCGCTATTGAAAAAATGGCAGCTCAAAACTCTCAATTCCAGAAAGAAACTAGGAGCAATCTAAGGAACACCAGCGCTTCAATCAAGAATCTGGAAATTCAAATGAGTCAGATAGCACAACATCTCACTCTACAGGCACAAGGTACCCTTCCGAGCTCAATTGTGAAAAATCCTAAAAACGAAGAGAAGATTAATGCTGTTACTACAAGGAGTAAGAAAGTGGCAGAACCGGAAAAAGAAAAGGAGGAAATAGATGATCCCTTGGTGATTGAGGTAGATTTGGAGATAAGAGAGAATGTGAAAGAGCCCGAAATTGTGATACCACCGGTTAAGCAACTTGAAGAGAAAAATAAGAAAGATGCTAAGCCGGCAATCAAGCTTCCTTTTCCTTCTAGAGTGACAAAGAAGAATTCAACAGAAAAGGATTTTGAGAAGTTTGCAGCCTTGTTTAAAAAATTAGAGGTTAATCTACCTTTCTTTGAAGCACTTGAGCAAATGCCTTTGTACAAAAAGTTTATGAAGGAGGTTATCGGTAAAAAGAGGCCAATGGGGGGAGAACCAGAAATTGCAACAGAAAAGTGTAGTATAGTCTCTCCAGCAAGGAAGATCCCCATCAAGAAGAAAGACCCTGGAGCGGCGGCGATACCATGCACTATCAAGAATAGAATGTTTAAAAAGGTACTCATTGATTCGGGTTCTAGTGTGAGTTTAATGCCACTATCTATCTTTAAAAAGCTTGAATTGGGAAAGATAAGTGAAAGTGAGACAAAGTTGAAGTTCGCTGATCACACCATCAAGAAATCATATGGGATAGCTGAAGACGTACTAGTGGAGATTGGCAAGTTTGTATTCCCTGTTGACTTCCACATCATGGACATTCCTGAAGATGAAGAAACTCCTATCCTTCTTGGGAGACCATTTTTGTTGACAAGTCGTTGCAACTTTGACATTGAGAAAGGGACTGTGACGGTGAAAGCCTTTAATGAAGAATTAACCTTAAAGATGCTAGAAGTCAAGAAACAAAGTGAAGGTGTACATGATCAAGCTTCTGTTGGTATGATCGAAAGTGAGGGAGAATACAAAAGCCCTAAACATCTCCAAGAAAAAGTTTCAAGCATAGCTTCTCAGGTGGAACTAGCTCATGTTTCTATCAAAAGTCCTAAGGTCGCTATAGAAGTTAAGAAGAAAAAGAAAGAAGAAAATCAAAGTGAGAAGATGAAAGTGGATAGTAACTTGAAGAGAAAAGCAACCAGGTTTGGAGAAGTGACAAGCAACCAGATTTGGAGGAGGAAGTACCCTCCTTAATAAAGGGTAATGGACCGTCGAGCCATGCGACGTTAAACGAAGCGCTTCGTGGGAGGCAACCCACAGTTTTAATAATGCGGTTTACTTTTTGTTTTGTTTTTCAGAAAATAAAGAAAAGTGGGTCTCTCTGTTGAAAGCTAGGAAGCAGAAGCTGGAGTCGCAGTACCCTCTGTGAGTTCACCCTTGCTATCTCGAATTGAAACATTGAGGTCAATGTTTCGTTCAAGTGTGGGGGGGTTTTATTGCGTTCTGTTTTTTATTTTTTGAGTAGTTGTTTTTCCTAGTATTTCTATGCTATTATGTTTACCAAGTGTTACAGATTGATGAGATTTACCGGATGGTTGATGGAATGGTAGTAAAAGGATGAAAGATCCAACCCAAACTTGCATCCCAGGCATCCCTGGAAGTTGATTCAACCAAAAATAATTGTTGGACGCAACTTGATGACACCGGACCGAGATTGAAAGTTGGTACACACGAACCGAAAAAGGAGCAACATCACACGATAAGTACTATGGATCCTGTAAGCTATGCCCAACATGGTGAGAACACAAAAAAGCCAAAAAATATCATCATAAGAGAGTAGTCAGGTATGACTTTATCACTTTGAATTTGCGTACATTCTGCTCATATAACACTACATGATCACACACACTGAGGCACGTTGTTTATGTCTCCCTCTGAGCCTTTCTAGCCTTCCCATGTTTATTTTTATCCATTGTAAACCCATTTGAGCCTGTATCCCTTGTTTGTGTTAACCACATATATTAACTCACGGACAAAAAGAAAAAAAACTAATTTCTTACCCTGCTCGGCATAAGTGTTGTAATGTTGTGTTATATCAGTGCAAAAATTGTAAGTTTGGGGTAGTACACCTAAAGAATGGCGAGTGCGAAAAAATGAATGAAAAAAAAAGAGAAAAGAAAAATGTTGAGACATCAAAGTTCCTTAAGAAAAGGAAGAATTCGAAGAAGCACTCGCCTAAAGAAAAAGACTCATTGATTTATCACACACTCAAAGCAAAAAAAAAAAAAGAAAAGAAAAGGAATAGAAATAAGGGTGTGGTTAAATCCTATGATGCTATAAGAAGCACGAAAACAAGAAAAACAACATGAATGCTGAGCCTATAACCCTTGTGTATCCTTTTCCTTGTTTATCTCACCGCACCTAAGCCCCGCTACATCCCAAAGACCTCAAAAAGTGTGTGTAGAGTGTTTGTGTATGAAAGTAGAGTTTACTCAAATTTAAAAGTTGGTATTGCATATCATGACTTGTGAGTGAAGTTCATTTTAACCCCGGGAGAATTGGTGAGAAATGTGAAAAAGCTTGCAGGTGAAGGAGTACTTTGACGTGGAAGTGAAGCGGAAAACCCGGTTCGCGAAACTGAAAAAATTGATCGGAAAGGTATAATTGAGTTGCGAAAAGCATTGGTTGTAATGTGGTAGCATAAATTCAGGGGTGACCTTTGTTTTGTTCTCTCATGCATCACTTGAGGACAAGCAATGAGATAAGTTTGGGGTTGTGATCGGTCACCATTTCTACTTAATTTCGTCATAAATTCGGCATAAGATCGTCATACTTGGTAACACTTTGTGGTTGTTTTCAAGATTTTTTCGTTGATTCCTTTAATATTAGTTAATTGATTGCATTATGTTTTTATGTCCTTTATCATGTCTTTTTAGATGCTTTTGATCTCTCTACTCGGTGGTTGTAGGTTAATTCTGGATCAGATGGAAATTGCACAAGTGTTGGTGTAAAAGAAGCTGAAAATCGTGACAGGCGTGTAGTATTTTGATCATAACTGGAGCTTCGTAACTCGGAATGACGCGGTTCCGGTGGCAAAATTTCGCTAACGAAAAGGGCTACAACTTTGATGTTGAAGTCAAAGCTAAAAGAGGCAGGGTCGGACACGGCCAGACCGTGTCAAGTGACACGGCCGTGTCCGACCTGCTGAAGAATTCTCCCCAAAAGTGGCAGAAGCTGACACGGTCAGCCCGTGTCAAGTGACACGGCCGTGTCAGCCTGTGCGGACAGAATTTCTGATTTTCTATGTTTTTACAATTTTAAAGTTCCGGGGGCAATTTGGGTATTCCGGCTGAGATCTGAAAACCTAGAGGGATTAAAAGAGGATTGAGAGACAAGGAGAAGACACTTTTGATCGTACGAAAGAATTCCAGAAGAGAGCAAGATAGCGTTATCAAGGTTGTGGAAGACGAAGAGATTCAACGGTGGAAGCCATTGAAGATCAGAGTTCTCCTAATCTTTTGTAAATGTCTAAACTTTCTGATTTTGGTTTCTTGAATATTATGAGAGGCTAAACCCCCCAATGCCAGGGGGTGTCCCTGATTTGCATTGTAATGACTCTGAATATCGTTGTTCTTTAATCAAGCTTTGATATTTTGCAATTTAATTGTTTAATGTTTTTATTGCTTTCTTTGTCGGCAAAATAAGATTGATCCACGGTTAACAATCTGTAGGACTACGGTTGTTAAGGTTTTTAAACAATTAAATCTTATTGTTATCACCTTGGCCTAGGGATACCGTAAGGTTATTTGAAAAATTCTTGATTATTTACATCTTTGGTTCACAAACCTTTGTTTCTAAGGACTTAGGCATTAGGATTGCAAACCAAAAGGTTTTCACTAAGGACTTAGGAAAACACCCTTAAGAACAAATAGTTGCATCATATGAACTTGTTAAAGAGATCTTATTACAGAGTCATTAGAAGGCTGATCATACACCTACCTTGGCATTACTCTAAATTTATACACAAAAGCTATTTTACTTTCAGCTTATTTATTTGAATTTTATTTATCCAATATAAAAACCCCATATGCTCTTTTGTTTAATTGACTGTTTACAATAATTTATCTTTCCTACGCAATCCTCGTGATCGATACTTGGGGTAAAACCCATTATTACTACATCGGTGAAAATAGTACACTTGCTATTTTTCCGATCAATGACCTAAGTGAGGATATGAAAATTCTAAGAGCACTTTGACCTAATTTAATTTTTTAGTTCCAGAAGAACAAATCAAGTACTTAAAATATGAAATAAAGAGATCTCGATAAATTATGTCATGGATGAAATGGAACCGAAATTGAGATAACCAAATAAAGTCAATATTGACAATGTCTTTGTATACAATATAGCTCTAAAAGTGATCAATTATAACGAGGATCATGAGTCAAAGTCTATTAAAGATTAGAGACTAAGTGATAATTGGCCAAAATAAATATATTCAATTGAAGAAGAATTAAACTCACTTTACAAGTGACTCACTTTTGGACATGTAGTCCGAACACCTCAAGGTGTGAAACTAATTGGATATAAATGAGTTTTTGTGAAAACGAAAAATAAGAATGTTATAAAATCTGATTTATTGATCAATGATTTTCACAAAGACCTAAGATTGATTTTGATAAAAACATATTCATCTGTAGTGGATTTAATTAATTTTTGATAATTAATTAGCCTTGTAACACATGAAGGGCTTAATTCGAACATGATGGATGTTATGACATATTATTTATATGATTCACTTAATAGTTACATTTACATGAAACTTCCTGAAAAGTTCAATATACTAGAGGCACATGATTTTGGATCTCGAGAAAACTACTTCATCAAATTGAACAAGTTTCTCTATAGATTGAAACAATTTGGAAGCATGTGGTATAATCACCACAGTGGATATTTACTAAAGGATGGATATACAAATAACTCAATTTGTCCTTGTATTTTCATAAAATGATGTGGAATAGGATTTGCAATAATAGTTGTATATGTGGATGACAAAAGTATTATTGTAACTCCTGAAAAGCTTCCAAAAGTTATAAATTTCTTAAAGGAAGAGTTTAAGATGAAGGACCTAGAAAAGACAAAATATGTCTAGGTCTGCAAATTAAGAATTTGGACAAAGGAATATTTGTACATCAAGAAGGCTATATAAAAAAGTGTTGAAATGCTTCCATATGAATAAATGTCACATGTTGCCTACTCCAAAATGGTTGTTAGATAATTAGATATAGAGAAAGACCCTTTCAGGCCTCGAGAAAGGGATGAAAAATTGCTTGGTCCTAAAGTACCATATCTCAGTGCAATTGGAGTACTAATGCACCTTGCTAATTATACACATTATGATATATCATTTACGGTCATTCTATAAGTAAGATAGAATTATTCACCTACACGAAGAAATTAGAAAGCGGTCAAACATATACTTCATTATCTTAGAGATGCAGGTTACTTGTCAGATTCTCACAATGTGGTAGATCAGAAAGAGGTTATTTGTTTACATGTGATGATAAAACTATTTTATGGAGATTTATGAAATAAATCATGACAAAAACTTCATAAAATCTCACATAACTATTAGCACTACATGAAGTCACATCAAAGAAGAAATTTTAAGCAATGACTATAAAGAATATCGTCTCACATAAAAATGTATGCATGAGGGGGAGAAATACATATTTTTTCCACTTTTTTCCTTCACCATGGTTTTGTCCCACTGGGTTTTCCTGGTAAGGTTTTTAACGAGGCAATTCATACTCAAAGGATATTGTACTCTTTTTCCTTCACTAGAATTTTTCCCACTGGGTTTTTATTTTAGTAAGGTTTTAACGAGGCATATCCTTAATGAACATCTAAGGGGGAGTGTTATGAATAAATATTATTATCGATGTCCATATGTATTCTTATCTTTCATCTTCATATTCCATATTAAATGGTATAGTAAGGTTATGATTTTTGACCTTCCTAATGTACTATAAATAAGGTCCACTTTCCAATGTAAAGAATACTTCTTGAAGAAGATAATAGAATATCACTTCCTCTCTTAGTTTCTCTACTTCATCTCTATATTGTTTTTGTTAATTTCATAACATATATATTATAAACCTTAAACATGATTCTCAAATCTACACTTGGTACTGCTACCACAAATAAAAGTGCCGCTACAATATTTTAATGTATATACTATTATGAATCTTACTAATATTAATATTAATATGTATATCATAACTAAGCAACATATATATTAACAAATTGAAATAAGATTCTCCAATATTAGAGAAATGAAACGTGATACTCCATGAAACTCATAAATATTGCTACAGTGCAAATTCAAATTGATATACAGTATCGACCGGGAATGTTTATATGATATCGATACAATATAATACATAATATATATATATATATATATATATATATATATATATATATATATATATATATATACACACACACACATACATATTAACCAAACAATATATAACATATATGAATGAATTTTCATCTAATTCATCAATTCAAATACAATTTAGTCATCACATATTAAGGATTATCATCAAAACCTAACAATTATAAAATAATGGAAATTTAGGGGTTTCATCCTAAATATGTTTCTACCTATCATACATTATCATACAATCTCAATAATCATGTAAAATTTTACTCTTACGTAATATTCATCATAAACTCCATTATAAAGTCAGAACACCACCCTTACCTTGGATTGGAGATTGCTCTATTCTCTCCGATTGAAACATAGATTTTTGATCTTCTCTCAACCTTGCCTCTCTCCCTTCTATGTAATTTCTCACGTTCACTTCTTTTTCTAAGACTTTCTCTTCCCTCTTTCTAATTACGCTAATTCTTATATAACTAAACCTCACAATTTTTATTATATCTAATGGGCCTAACTTTCACACCCCACCTTTTCTATTTCAACCACCAAAAACAAGCTCAATAATTAAATAACTATTCTTATATTATTAATATATTACAAATCAACTAATTAATCAACTAAAATATTAATAACAACTATTCAACAATTAACAATATTTTGCAACTTTGACAAATAATTCAGAATAATTGAATTAAATAATTAATTAATTTAACGGCCGTTACAAGCGTCCCCATGATAACATGTAACGCGTTACGGCACCAGAGTACGCGTAAATTTTTTTATTATGATGGGATTGAGCTATCAGTCCCGAGTTTTGAGGTAGTTTTGTTGTTGGCTACTATTTGGCCACTGATCTGGAAGTGTTTTGAGTATTATTTATCTAGTATGTGATGAATAATTAATTGTTGCAATTTGATGATAAGTTGTGGCTGCAGAATAATAATTCATTGTTGGACTATTATGTTATTGTCAATGCATATTGTTTACAGTCAGTTAGGGCCTTAAATGTTGTTGTGTATTGTTGTATTGACTTGTATGACATGTATCATGTGTCGTTGTTGTTGTGAAAGAGGCAAGTTCACAGGTTCGGCATGGAATTTGTGACTTGTCTCAAGCTCGGTGTTAGAGCTTGTAGCTTAACGTAGGGCTTGGGGTTCAGTGTTTGAACCCGGTTAAGACGAGGAACCATTTGCCGATTCGTTATTGCATGCATGAGTTAAGTTGTTGTCTGCATCACATAAAACATAACTTGTACATATGAATGTTGTAATGACTGTTGTCAAATTAAGTTGTTAGACTGATGTATATGAGATACACCGATTAATGTGAGTTGATGCTACATATGTGAACGAAGATGTTCAGTTAAGATTACCCATTTCATTCTTTTACACCATTTCTTATATTGAGCATATTCTCATCCCTGTGTTGTTTGTTATGTTTTGTACTCCTCTTCGGAGTAAAAATAAACAGGTAAATGAGTAGCTACTTTAAATTTGGAGGATCACATTAAGGTTATTCTTCTATTTCTGTTTTTATGCGTTTAGATTTTATTGCTCTAATCTGTAAAACTGGGAGGGTGAGCGATGTTACTTTCTTATTATGTATCGTCACTTGAGAGTTGGATGTGTTGGAACAAAACTCAAACCTTTGAGTAATTCCTTATCACTATACAATGACAATGAAAGAAGGAAGAAAGAAAATTTAGGGAGAAAGGTAAATTAGGGTTTGAACAAAATTAAAAGGAGGAAGAAGAATATTTTCTGCAAAGTTTCTCTCTGCCCACAAACTGTGAATAATTCTTATTCACTTTGCAACTGAAAAATCATGTAAATACATGTCTCATGACAAAAATAGGGGTTGCTCCCTCTATTTATAGTTTTAGGTTGCTTTCTCCCTAAGCCAAAATCCAAAACTACAAAAGTTCAAAATACCTATTTTTGTCTAAGTCGAAATCCTATGTCAAGCTATCTGCTGTGACAATTCGACAGCAAATACTAAGTTAGAGATAAGGAAATACAATCTCAACATGATGTTATAATCTTGATGTTTTAAGTTTATGTTGATTGTGGAGGCTTTTGCCATATTTGTTTTAATTTCAAGTAAAATATTTTTATGATACATAATCATTGGGATGCATGTTTAGTTGAGGAATTTTATTGCGATGATACCTGATAAGTGCCAAATTTTAGTTATTTTGTATATAGTTTTGTAGCACTAATAGTCTCTTTTTCCTCAACTTGTGTGTGAATGCTTATGTTTTCGTTATATTTGTACATATTACTTATTCTTCGATTTTTCGATTCATTTATGTATCGTTTGTTAGTTTTTCATTTATTTTGTAGATAATCATTCATAATTGGAGCATCGAGTAATAAGAGACAAAGGCTAAGCTTTAAGAATGCAATATTTAGTAATTCATCAAAGAATAAGGCTCAAAATATGATAAAAATAATAAAATTGAATGTCATTTAGTCATTGTTAGATAGAGAATTGAATAAGCTTTCCACGCCTCGAACCGGAGGCAAATCAGAGTTACGATTCTTAAGGTATGGCCGAAAAAATATTTCAAGTTGCACCAGACCAGGTTTAGTGAGCTTCTACTACCGCTAAGTGAGATCTGCTGGGCAAAATTGTATATTTAGGTCAAAAACACTTTTTTTTTAGGTATGGTTTTGGCATTTTTAGGTTCCAACACCATCACCTTCATTTCTTTGATTCTTGGATTATTCTACAACACATTTGGAACTTACATCTTGAGGATTCAAAGTCATATTAAGCTTCAATCGTGTTTGACACCGTGAGAGTTGGTTGATTCCTCTTCTCTATGTATTTTCTTGTGTGGTTTTGTATGTATATTTACTTTGATTCTATGTATATCTAGTGATTATTGTATTATATAAAATCTATTTCTAAAATCTTTATCGGTGATTATCCTTGATTTTTGCTTTATGCTTGGGATTTGGGTTGCTATAGACATATACTTCTCGATTCTCTATATAGGATGATTATCTGTTAGATTCTGGATTCTAGAGATAGTTTTAGGTCTGATGTTCACAGTGGGTATCAATTCTTAATGCTTTTGTGTTGTTGAGTTGCGATTGGTCTCTCAAATTTGTGTTAGACATAACCATATTGTGAGCGATATGTGATTATAATGACGAGTGATTTGGGTTGAGTGCAACTGACCAGTAAGTTTAAGTATTTGATAATGGATTGAAAGACGGAATTCTTTTTATGTACATATCTTTTAATTCCCGCATTTACTTTAAATCATTCAAAATCAAGCTCAGAAACGCGGAAACCATTGAATAGCGTTCAAACCAGACCATTCTCTGTGGACACGATAAATCTCAGAATACTTCTAATTTTTTGCTTGCCGCTTTACCGCTTCAACAATACCCTAAGTGAATGTGAGCATGGGATGACAGATGTACTTGAATGTTTTACTTTAATCAATGAGTGATACAGACTTGTGTTGTTGATGTTAAGTGACATCCCAAGTGTGTAAATATGATCCAGACTAGATTTATTTTATAAATTTGACACGTGGAGAATTTAGGGTTTTACATATTGTGTAGTTATAATCAAGTGCAAACATGTGACTATGCTAGCTTAATAACATCATAATTTCTTTTTTATTATATATATATATATATATATATATATATATATATATATATATATATATATATATATATATATATATATATATATATATATGGACACAAATCTGATGTAAATTAAACTTTTTCTATTAATCTTATCCTTATTAATGTCAACAAATTAAAAATAAATATATCAATTTCGTCTCAAATGAAAATAATAGTATTTATAGATAAATAATATTTGGTTTTTTTAATATGTAAATTAAAATAAATAGCATACAAAATATACAAAGAATTAAAAATTATATAAAGGTATATAAAATTTTCTAACATAACACAGTCCAATTAAATTTAGTTTGATTTCACTACTATAAAATATACCTTTGATAACACAATATTATTACGATCATTTAAACAACCGTAGTAATAACACATTCTCGCTCGCCTAAATTATTTATTATTTTATCATAAGATATTTCATTACGGTTCTTCATATCAACCATTGTGATAGATGAAAGGTTATTTGCTTCGATTCTCCGTACCAATAATTTTTTATTTTTTTCGTTACAAATGGGTTTGTCTTTATAGTTATATAAATATATTAATACAAGAAAAAGGTCTCTATTTTACACAAATCTTTTCAATAAAAGGTACATTCGTGAAACATTTTTTTGAGTTGAAATGTTGTTGTATGTTGTTCTGGTTTTGTTGATAAATGTTGTTGTTGTTAATAAATGTTTCTCAAAACAAGAAAAAAAAACTTTGCTAAGTCACAAAGAATGGTTGTGGTTTACAAATGGTTTGTGTCTCAATGGAAAAAATACAACAAGGGTAAAGCTATTGTGGAAGCTTCATCTGCCTTATACTTTTTTCTTCATAGCAACACAAAGTAGATCGACTTCAGTTCAACTCGAGACAAATAGATCACTTCTTCGTCTTTATTTTCCATGACTATTTTCAATAAAAGGTACTTTCGTGAAACATTTTAAAATTTGATATGTGTTTGTATGTTGTTTTTGTTTTGTTGACAAGAAAGAAAACCTTCTTGCTACTTAGCAATGTTTTGTTTTGGTGAATCTTGGAGCATTAATTTTTTATGTAGATCGACAGAAGATTCAGTTGAGTTTATTATATCGTATGCAGATTTTTTTTTGTTTCACAAACTCTTCACTGAACATGCATTCATTTAAATTGATTTAGAAAATAATAATCTGAAAATTAAGTTATATTTGAAAAGCAACTTAGATCAATCAATATTTTTTGAATTGTGTGCATCTCGTGATTCATATCTCGCTATTTAGAATAGATAATTTTGTTCAATATCCTAAGTTCTGCATAGAAAAGATACTTCTCTTCTAGTTTATTTTGAAAATATTGAATTTGTTGACTAATTATGACTCATCGTCATCACTATCACCGTGATTATTATTTGATGATTATTACGATGAAAATGATGATCGAGAATTTGAATTAGTCACCATATTGATGCATTTCAAAATAAACTAGAAGACAAGGAAATGTTGCTTTGAAAAACTTAGGTCATTAAATTGAATTATCTATGTTAAAGAGCGAGAGATGAGTTATGAGGTGCAAAGAATTTGAAAAACAGTGGTTCATTTAAGTTGTGTTTCAAGCATAATTTAATTTTTAAGATTATTATCTGGTAGATCAATTTGAATGGTTGTATAGGTTGAGTGAGGTGTAGGAAAAAAATAAGTAATTCACATATTTTATACTAAACTCATGTATACATACCACAACTGTTATCCTTTATAACTGTGGCGAAATGTTAATTTTTTTTCTAGTTACTGGGTTTCAAACCCACGACATATATATATATATATATATATATATATATATATCTGTGTGTGTGTGTGTGTGTGTGTGTGTGTGTGTGTGTGTGTGTGTGTGTGTGTGTGTGTGTGTGTGTGTGTGTGTGTGTGTGAGGGATATTGGATCAAACTCTAGTATGGTCGATGGGTAGCTTCTTGGTTCGACAGTTCGACAGGATTAAGCATGAAGTCGAAGGTTGTTCACATGCTTGTGTCGAAGATGCTAGGGTTGTTAGCATGTTAAATTAGGTTTTAGTGTTTAAACCCTAATTTGTTAAGTTAGCTTGTTTATTAAGTTGACTTGTGTAATGGGCCTTGTGGATAAAGTCCATTAGTTCGTATGTTAGGTTTTATTATAAATAGCATACTAGTCTCCCATTATTGCTAAGATGCAAATCCTAATTTAGGGTGAGAGAGGTTATTTGTTATTCTTGTAAACTTGTAATCTTGTTTTCTTATAGAAAGTAAAAGAATAGCAGTTATAACCAATTCTTGTGTTCTTCTTATCTTCCCTAATTCCTATTATACTTTGTTCTTGACATTGTTTTTCACAACAAATTGGTGCGGTGAGCGTGGAGAAGATGCCTTCAACAAAGTATGAGATTGAAAAGTTCACCGGAGTGAATGATTTCGGTCTGTGGCGCTTGAAGATGAAAGCCATACTGGTTCAACAGGGTTGTTTGGAAGCGTTGAAGGGAGAGGCAGCCATGAATGCTAAATTAACGGCAGCGGAGAAGACAACTATGATTGAGAAAGCATACAACGCAATTCTGTTGAGCCTTGGTGATAAGGTTCTACGACAGGTATCAAAGGATACGACGGCATCAGGGCTATATGGGTGAAACTTGAAAGTTTGTATATGACCAAATCACTGGTAAATCGACTCTACCTGAAGCAAGCTTTGTATTCATTCAAGATGGTTGAAGACAAAGTGTTGGCTGAGCAGTTGGATATGTTCAACAAGCTGATTCTTGATCTTGATAATATTGATGTAAAGATCGATGATGAAGATCAAGCGCTGTTACTATTGTGTGCTTTGCCTCAATCACATGCTCACTTCAAAGAAATTCTCCTGTATGGAAGGGAGTCCCTGTCCTTTGAAGAAGTTCAATCAGCCGTGTATTCAAAGGACTTGAACGAACGAAAGGAGCATAAACCTTCGACTGTTGGTGAAGGTTTGGCCGTTAAAGGAAAATTCTTGCGAAAGGATGGTAAGTTCGACATGAAGAAGGGCAAAAGCCAGTCAAAGTCTTACAGTGGCGAAGCATCTGGCATTCGATGCTATCATTGTAAGAAGGAGGGTCACACAAGAAAGGTGTGCCCTGAATGCCTGAAAGATCATGGAGGTTAGGATAATGGCAACGCTGCCATTATTCAAGATGATTTCGAATCATCTGATGTTCTTGTGGTTTCAAGTAGTGACTCTAAGAAGGAGTGGATTATGGATTCAGGTTGCACTTGGCACATGACTCCAAACAAAGACTTGTTCGAGGAATTATGTGATCAAGATGGTGGATCAGTATTGCTGGGAAACAACAAGGCTTGCAAGATTGTAGGTGTTGGATCTGTGAGATTCAAGCTCCATGATGAGTCAACAAGGTTGTTAACTGAAGTCAGGTATGTTCCTGACTTGAAGAGAAATCTGCTTTCTCTTGGTGAATTCGACAAGAAAGGATATGTTTTTCAAGGAGAGAAAAGTATCTTAAGAGTCATGAAGGGATCGACGGAAGTCTTGAGAGGCATGAAAAAACAAGGCTTGTATACCCTTGAGGCTGAAGTTGTAAGTGGTTCGACAAATTTAGCATCCACGAAACCTTTGTCGAAGACAGAAATCTGGCATATGAGATTGGGCCATGTCAGTGAAAGGGGTCTGGTCGAATTAGGGGAAACAAAATCTGCTTGGTGGAGACAAAGTCGAAAAGCTGAAGTTTTGTGAACCCTGTGTATTTGGAAAATCTTGCAGAGTGAAGTTCAACAAAGGCAAACAAAGAACACATGGATCCCTTGACTACATCCATTCTGATCTTTGGGGGCCTGCAAGGTGTCCATCACATTCAAGAGCAAGGTATTTTCTATCCATAGTAGATGATTATTCCAGAAAATTATGGGTATTCATCCAGAATACTAAGGATGAAACTTTTGAGAATTTCAAAAGTTGGAAGACTCTGGTTGAAAATCAGACTGGCAGGAAGGTCAAGAGGTTGAGAACTGACAATGGCCTTGAATTTTGCAATGAGGCATTCAATAGCTTTTGTGCTGCCTCTAGTATTGCAAGGCACATAACTACTGCAGGTACTCCACAACAAAATGGTTTGGCTGAAAGGTTTAATCGAACTATTTTGGAGAGAGTCAGATGCATGTTGACTAGTGCGGGGTTAAAGAAGGTGTTCTGGGCTAAGGGTGTTTCGACAGCAACATATCTGATAAATAGATGTCCTTCGACAGCGTTAGATATGAAGACACCTGTAGACGTTTGGTCGAGACATCCACCAGATCTCGACAAACTGAGAGTATTTGGCTGCGTTGCCTATGCTCACATTAGGCAAGACCATGTCGAACCTAGAGCTCTGAAATGCATGTTCATGGGATACCCTGAAGGAGTCAAAGCTTATAGGCTATGGTGCCTAGAGCCAGGTCACAGGAGGTGTATCACCAGTCGAGATGTAGTTTTCAATGAAGCTGAAATGGCTTTTAAGAAAATTGTTGATGTTGGTCGAAATACAGAAACATCTGACGAAGAGCTGGAACAGGTAGAGATTCCTGTTGAGGTGGAGCATGTTGATGCTGAACTGCATATCCCTGATAAAGTTGAAGAAAAAGCAGAAGATGTTGAGGAAGTTGAGGAAACTGACGATGACTACATATTGTCGAGAGATAGGTCGAGAAGAGTCATCAAGGCATCTCAGAGGCTTGGGTATGCAAATCTTATAGCTTATGCCTTAATCTCTGCAAGTGAGGTTCTAGACGAAGAACCTTGAGACTACAAGGAAATTATGAGGAGTCAAAATAAGACTGAATGGCTGAAGGCCATGGATGATGAGATGAAATCTCTTCATGATAATCATACTTGGGAACTGATCAAGAAACCTGCTGGGGCAAGGTTAGTCAGCTGTCAATGGATTTTCAAAGTTAAGGAAGGAATTGAAGGAGTGACGTCGAAAAGATACAAGGCAAGGTTAATTTCAAGGGGTTTCACTCAGAAAAAAGGTGTCGACTTCAATGATGTGCTTTCTCCTATTGTGAAGCATAGGTCCATTCGAATGTTGCTTGCCATGGTGGCACAGTTCGATCTTGAACTGGAACAGATGGATGTGAAGACTGTGTTCTTGTATGGTGATCTAGATAAAACGATCCTGATGAGGCAACCTGAAGGGTATGTCAAAAAGGGGAAGGAAGATTATGTGTGCAAGTTAAAGAGATCTTTGTATGGGCTGAAACAATCTCCCCAACAGTGGAATAGGAGATTTGACAAGTTCATGGCACGCATAAGTTTCATTAGAAGTCAGTTCGACCACTGTGTTTACTTCAGATTTCGACCTGGTAATTCATTTGTTATTTTGTTGCTTTATGTGGATGATATTCTCATAGCATGCAACAATGTTGAAGATGTGACGAGGGTGAAGGCTGAACTCAATAAGGAGTTCGATATGAAGGATCTAGGAGCTGCTTCCAGGATTCTTGGAATTGACATTCGAACAGATAGAAAGAAGTCGCAGTTATGCTTATCTCAAGAGGCATATCTACGGAAGATTCTCGAAAAATTTGGTATGTCGAATTCGAAGCCAGTGTTGACTCCAACAAACCCTCAATTCAAGCTGAGTATTGATCAGTGTCCTAGTACTGATGTCAATAGAGCCTATATGAATAGCATCACATATGCTAATATAGTCGGTTCTTTGATGTATGTTATGGTCTGTACTAGACCCGACATAGCATACGCAGTAAGTCTTGTAAGCAGGTACATGGCGAATCCTGGAAAGGCTCACTAGAAAGCATTAAAGTGGACTTTAAGGTTTATAAATGGGTCTCTGAAGAGAGTCCTAATTTATGGTGGAGCCTTAGGTGAAGATAGTAAAGCAGTAATCGAAGGATATGTCGACTCTGATTATGCAGGTTGTATGGATTCCAGAAAATCTATTTCTGGATATGTTTTCACTATGTTTGGCACAACAATTAGTTGGAAAGCAACACTTCAGAAGGTTGCTGCTCTATCAACCACTGAAGCGGAGTATATTGCCTTAACTGAAGTTGTGAAAGAAGCATTGTGGCTTGAAGGTTTTGCAAGGAGCTGAAACTTCAAGGTCGAGGTATCACTGTTAAATGTGATGGTCAAAGTGCAATACACATGTCGAAGAATTCAGCCTATCATGAGCGAACTAAGCACATTGATGTGAGGCTGCATTTTGTCAAAGGAGTAATCGAGCGTGGAGAAGTCCAAGTGCTGAAGGTTTCAACTGAAGACAATGTTGTTGATATAATCACCAAGACATTGTCGAGTTGCAAGTTTTTCCACTGTATGCAGTTGATAAAGCTGCACGAAGAAAGTTAGTTTGTTCCCTTGATGTTGTAGAGTTAGATCCAAGGTGGAGATTTGTGAGATATTGGATCGAACTCTAGTATGGTCGAAGGGTAGCTTCTTGGTTCGACAGTTCGACAGGATTAAGCATGAAGTCAAAGGTTGTTCACATGCTTGTGTCGAAGATGCTAGGGTTGTTAGCATGTTAAATTAGGTTTTAGTGTTTAAACCCTAATTTGTTAACTTAGCTTGTTTATTAAGTTGACTTGTGTAATGGGCCTTGTGGATAAAGCCCAATAGTTAGTATGTTAGGTTTTATTATAAATAGCATACTAGTCTCTCATCATTGCTAAGCTGCAAATCCTAATTTAGGGTGAGAGAGGTTATTTGTTATTCATGTAAACTTGTAATCTTGTTTTCAAAGAGAAAGTAAAAGAATAGCAATTATAACCAATTCTTGTGTTCTTCTTATCTTCCCTAATTCCTATTATACTTTGTTCATGACATCATTTTTCACAACAATATATATATATATATATATATATATAAAGAGAGAGAGAGAGAGAGAGAGAGAGAGAGAGAGAAAACATATCATATGAGAATGAGTAAGTTATATGAGAATGTAATAACAGCCATTTGATTTATATTTAATGGTTGAGATTAAAAGATATTTTTTAAAATTTGATTAATAATTTCTCTTTCCTCTTAATGACACATGATTTATTAAAGATCACAATTTAATCCCAACCATTCATTTTTCAATCTAATGGTTCTCATTCATTCTCACATTCTCATATAACTTACCTATTCTCACTAGATATGCCATATATATATATATATATATATATATATATATATATATATATATATATATATATATATATATATATCACAACGGTTCTTAAGACGAAGCTTTTACCTCAGGCAGAAAAAAAACCAAGGTATTATGCCAACGCGCGCCATGTGTTATTTTTATTAATAAAATTAAAAACAACATATTTCCTCGGGTTTTAATAAAATCAAGAGGAAAAATAAGTCAGGATAAGAATCGAATCTCACTTAAGGATGTTTATATTTTTATATTTTTATAAGTGAATACTAAATAATCTAACCCTTCAGTTTCCTCAAAAACCGACGGATAACATAATCAGATTTTACTATAAAAGCACTCGTTAAACATATTTCACCCTAATCCTAACTTATATGTTGTCGCCTCAAACTAGTACGCATCATTCTTTGGGATGAACTGCGAGACATAAAAAATCTTCAATGTTCTTCTACCCTTGAACAAAACATTTTTTTCTGCCCTTACAATCTATTTCACATAATGGTATTGATGTTGTATTTTTAAAATAACTCTGTGTTAAAGATATGTTAAAGAGTGTTGGAAAAGTTCCCTATGATAGATTGCAAGTGCAGAAAATCATTCTTGCTTCCAAGTTAAACAAACAAGGTTGTTCAACCTTTGAAAAGATATATGCAACAAAATTGGGAATTGGAATGATGATGATGAATATGGTTTTTTTTTTAATATTATATGTAAACAATGTAATGTTTATAAAAAATAGATATAATTCACTTAGATTTTATTATAAAACTGAGGGGCTTACTTATTTTATTTTATTTTTCTATTTAAAATAGAAAATACATGAGGAAGTTGAAGAAGAAAAAAAAGAAGCACATGATGCTGAAGATACTGAAGAAGTTGAGGAAATTGTCAATGACTACCTTTTGGCAAGAGATAGGTCGAGAAGAGTCATCAAATCACCTCAGAGACTTGGGTATGCAGATCTCATAGCTTATGTCTTAATCTCTGCAAGTGAGGTTCTAGATGAAGAACCTAGATATTATAAGGAAGCATTGAGAAGTCAAAATAAGACTGAATAGCTGAAGGCTATGGATGATGTGATGAAATCTTTTCAAGATAGTAATACTTAGGAGCTGATCGAGAAACCTAAAGAGGCCTGTTTATTTAGCAGTAAGTGGATTTTCAAGGTTAAGGAAGGAATCAAAAGAGTGATGTCTAAAAAATAGAAGACAAGATTGGTCGTAAGGGGTTCACCTATAAAGAAGGTGTCGACTTGAATGATGTCTTCTCACCTGTTCTAAAGCATAGATCTATCATAATGTTGTTAGCTATTGTGGCAAAGTTCAACCTAGAACTTTAACAGATGGATGTGAAGACGGATTTCTTGTATGGTGATCTAGATGAAAGAATTCTGATGAGGCAACCTGAAGGGTATGCAGAAAAGAGAAAGGAAGATTATGTGTGCAAGCTGAATAGATCTTTATATGGAATGAAATAATCTCCTCAACAGTGTAATAGGAGATTCGACAAGTTCATGGCAAAAATATATTTCATTAGAAGTCAGTTTGATTACTGTGTTTACTTCAGATTTCGACCTGGAAATCCATTTTTTATTTTTTTGCTATATGTGGATGATATTCTCATAGAAAGCAACAGTATGGAGGATGTAATGAAGATGAAGGATGAACTAAATAAGGAGTTTGACATGAAGGATCTGGGAGATGCTTCTAGGATTTTTGAGATTGACATCTGAAGAGATAGAAAGCAGCCGAGATGATGCTTATCTCAAGAGATATACATGGAAAAGTTTCTTGACAAATGTCGAATTCAAAGCCTGTTGTGACACCAACAAATCCTCAATTCAAGTTAAATATAAATTAGCGTCCCAATAATGAGGTCGAAAAAGCTTATATGAACAACATCCCATATGCTAATATAGTAGGTTCTTTGATGTATGTTATGGTATGTACTAGACCCGACATAGCATAGGCAATAAGTCTTGTAAGAAACTACATTAAGAATCCTGGAAAGGCTCACTGGCAAGCATTTAAGTGGATTTTAAGGTACATAAATGGGTCTCTGAACAGCATCCTAATTTAAGGTTGAGCTCGTGGTGAAGAT
The DNA here is from genome assembly GCF_029867415.1 of Vicia villosa. Lineage (NCBI taxonomy): Eukaryota > Viridiplantae > Streptophyta > Magnoliopsida > Fabales > Fabaceae > Vicia > Vicia villosa. The sequence continues at coordinate 19,741,096 of NC_081183.1, read as the reverse complement.
AGTAAAGTGGTAATCGAAGGGTATGTCGACTCTAATTATGCAGGTTGTATGGATTCTAGCAAATCTATTTCTGGATATGTATCCATTATGTTTGGCACAACAATTAGTTGGAAAGCAACACTTCAGAAGGTTATTGCCTTATCAACCACTAAAGCAGAATATATTGCTCTCACTGAAGCTGTGAAAGAAGCATTGTGGCCTGAAGGTTTTGCGAAAGAGCTGAAACTTCAAGGTCGAGTTATCACTGTTAAATTTGATAGTCAAAGTGCAATACACCTATCAAAGAATTCAACCTATCATGAGGAAACTAAGCACATCGATGTGAGAATGCATTTTGTCAGAGGGGTAATCGAGCATGGAGAAGTTCAAGTACTGAAGGTTTAGACATATCGCAATGTTGGTGATATGATCACCAAGAACTTTTCAAATTGCAAGTTTTTCCAGTGTATGCACTTGATAAAGGTGCATGAAGAAAGTTAGTTTGATCCCTTGATATTACAGAGTTTATTCCAAGGTGAAGATTTGTGAGATATTGGATCGAACTCTAGTATGGTTGAAGAGTAGCTTCTTGGTTCGACAATTCAACAGGATCTTAGCACGTTGCGAAGTCTGTTCCCATGTTGTAGTCGAAGTCAAAGTATGCTAAATTTGTTAGCATATCGAATTAGGTCTGTTTGTTATGCTTAACTGCTTAAGTTAGTTTGTTCCCTAAGTTACCTTGTGTAAAAACCCATTATACTTTACTCTTAGCATCAATTTCACAAATAAATATATATATATATATATATATATATATATATATATATATATATATATATATATATATATATATATATATATATATATATTACCTTTATTTATTAAAATTGGTATTTTTAATTGTACAATAACATTATTCACGATAACTTCTAAGAGAGAGAACTATATATGTAACAACACTTGTATAATACAATGATAAACTTTGGAGGCTATGTACATGTATTAAATTTAAAGTGCGAGAGAAATCATACAACCACCAATATAAAAGTTGCAAATACATGAAATTAATTTTGACATACATTTCCACTATTGCCAACATTTACAAATCTGCCCTATGCACATTGGAACTTGAGGACGTTGACATTTCAATTTACGACATTCTTTATGTTCAGTACATAAAAATACTCCTGTGATGTCAAATATTAAAAAAAATGTTAACAATAAAAAGTTAAACATTATGTATAAGAAAATGAAAAAATTTTAAAAACAAATTGCAAAAATGAATTTACCATCTGTTTCAATGATGAATATAAAAATATTACAAATAATAAAAGAAACAAACTTTAGAATTTCAACCATGTTTTACTTCGTTTTTTAGAAGAAATATATATTTGTATAATCAACTTATAGTGTGAAAAATTTTATATTCCGATTTGAATAATTGTTATGCAGCGCTCTTGATGGTCTTTATAGTTCATTCTAGTTTTAATAATAATTCATTAATATTATATTATTTCTGTTTTATCATTTCATGTTAGTAAAGAGTAGAATGATACGAAAATTACTCGAAGGAATAATGCCTCAATGTTTTGTGGACATATATTTATTCATAAATTAAAATTTTTATAAGATCATATTTAGCATTAAAAAATCTGAAAATTGTATTATTATTTTCCCTCTTTCCTTTCCTTTAACGTCTCATTTTCATTCTTATTTAATTAATAGTTATATTAAGAAATATAACTATTAATTATGAATTTAAATATGATAGATCTAGAGTTATTTAAATAAGATTAAAGCATTGGCATAATTGTTAATTCAATTTGAATCCAAATATGAGGAATTAAGGGGATTTTAGGTTCTAATAAAAACAAGGATAGTCTTGGAGTTATTCAAAATTATAAAGACTAGATAGTATTTCCCCACTATATATATATATATATATATATATATATATATATATATATATATATATATATATATATATATATATATATATATATATATAGAGGAGGGATCAAATTACACCCGAAGAGTTACACCACGAGTTACACTCGTTCAATAACCACATTTCGAATTAATATTTTTTAAATTCAACCGTTGGATTGAAACATAATATCATATAGATCATACCTATAAAGTTTGAGCTTAATCTATAATGATTTACTATGTCATTGAATTACATCAAAATTAACGTTATATGAAAGCTCATTTTGACGTTAATCTTTGGATATCTTGATCGTATTGTAAATCATTATAGATTAAGCTCAAACTTTATAGTTATGATCTATATGATATTATATTTCAATCCAACGGTTGAATTTAAAAAATATTAATTCGAAATGTAGTTATTGAACGAGTGTAACTCGTGGTGTAACTCTTCGGGTGTAATTTGATCCCTCCTCATATATATATATATATATATATATATATATATATATATATATATATATATATATATATATATATATATATATATATATATATATATATATATATAACCAAAAATCAAATTTTCTGTGACTTTTCTACCAATTGTTAGTTGGTCTAGTGGTGATTCGCATTTAATTTGATTGGAAGAACTATGATTTGATGGAAGAAGACTTGACTCACTTGATGTCAGAGATAATCTCACAAACCGAACTATACCGGTGGTGATAAACCAAAAAAAAATCAAAATTTCTTCTCACCATGCTATCAAACATTTTTGGAGGGAGAGGAAGCAATTGAGAAGTTGTTAAAAATCTCTTGAGATTGCATGCTTGCCAAGATTCATCATTCACAACAAATCTTAGAGCATCTTAATTATTCTAAACATCAAGAGATGAGTTTTCTTATAATCTTCTAATCTTAATTGTAATAGAAATTAATATTTTCATGCCAGTAAAAAGTAAAAAGAGTGATTATTTTAGAAAAATGTTATTCCTACACTTACACTATACGGTATGTCCGTATGGAACTATTCATCGTCCGTATATGAATAGTAAAATATTAAATTAATTTTTTTTTCATTTTTAAAATTTTTTTTTTACGTTTTTTTAAAAAATATTTGACAATACCTGCGGTTATAATTGCGGATTTACTTACGGATTTGACAATACCTGCGAATTTACTTACGGATTTGACAGTATCTGCAGATTTACTTGCGGATTTACCTACGACTTTGACAATACATGCAGATTTACTTGCAAATTTACCTACGAATTTAGGTAAATCCACAAGTAATGTCAAATGCAGGTAAATTCGGAAGTAAATCTGCAGGTATTATCAAATATTTTTATTAAAGCGCAAAAAAAATTATTAACAAAAATATATTTAAAAAAATAATATTTAAAAAAAAGTAAAAAAAAAAAATTTAAAAAGTTTTTAAAAAAATTATATTAAAATAATATTTTACTATTCATGTATAGACGGTGAATAATACTATCCGTATATACGATGTAGTACGGCGGTGTAGAAATAGCAAAGCTGATTATTTTATGGCTGAATTTAGTTATGGTATCATAGAGAAAACTGAACTATAACTCGAAATTTAGACATTATGTACTATTTTTTTAAAAGTTCGTGTTACAAAATTATTTTAGGAGTGAAATTTAAACAATTAGATATTGAACATAAATTTTCACCTGTTAGACTTTAGAATGACTTAAATTGAATAGATATAATATGAGATATATTTATTGTTAAGAAGTGTGGTTTGGTAACTCAACTATATATAACTGACCGGTAGGTAGGATGAGTATTGTTTTGTCTCATTTAATTTATAAGTACATGTTCAAGTTATATATTGTGTTATATATTGTCTGATGTGAGACTTTTATCATACCCCTTCACGCTCAGGACTAAACAATTGAAATGTGGAAATAAATAGTGGATGGTCTTATAGCGGAAACCATAATAAGTGACACACTAGATCTTAAATAAAATTCTAATACCATATTAAAAAATGTGATAGACCTAACTCAACTTTATAAAATCGGCTGATGGGGTGAAGATTGCCCCTACTTATAATCTCATTTTATGTAAACCTCACTTTATTAAATTGAAGATAATTTATCGATTAGAATTCATAACATATTTATTCCTATATCATTAAAAGGTAGACTAAATTGCTTTAATTATAAATTGTTAAATTTTATTAAGAGCATGATTTAATGCTTTGTTGAATTGTTGAACATAACAAATGGGAAGTTTAAACCCTAAAATAAAAATAGTATCTTAATCAAAAACCTATGTTGAAGGATTTGGGCTCATGTTTAGCTCTAAACTAACCCAGGACGTGTAAGGTATCTTAGTGATTACAATCATTCATATTGGGGATTTAAATGCATAGAAATTGTTAAATTGTTACTCTATTTTTAAATAGAGTTTACATATATAAATTATGAAACTTCCAAGAACCTGACTAGTTTTATCTTGTAAATGCTTGAGATGATAAAATTTTCATTCATATACATGTCAAGTAGATTATAAAGCTAGTATCATTAAAGTATTACTATTTGATATGTCTAGATAAGATAATCATGTTAAAAAAACTTATTTAGTGATCCGTTTATTTCTTTTTAGATTGGACAGATATCAGGACCGAAGAGACTGTGGTGGTACATGTAAAAGACAATTTGATGCTCAATTCAGTAATATATGAGGTTGTGAAAAAATGTTTTTAGATGTTCTCTGTGTACACGGTTTGACGTGTTTCATCCCCTTTTATCGGAATTCCATTAAGGTTTTTGATGACTCTCCGTCAATGGTGTTCATCCAGATCATTCATGTTGTCAAGTGTCAATATATGAGTTATATGATCCAACGATCTACATTATAAGTTATGCTCAAATCAACTGCTTTTTAGGCCAGGTTTACACATATTCTTTTTGTCCTAGAATGTTCCACTTGATGACATTCTCGTGATGTCTTTGTTGTAATGTTATCTTTATCACCAATTTTTGTACCTTTATGGTTTACACATTTTTTCTCATGAAGGGGCGGGACCGATTGGGTTAACCATGATCTGGATCCATGGGCTTGGAAGAATGTGTGAAAGGAAACCATGATCCCTTTCACATATACTTTATTTTAGTATAAATAGTTTAGAGGGTTAAGTCTTCCAACATTTTTCATTTGTTGGTATTCTCTTATTCTTCCTAATTGTTCGTAATACCTCATTGCTTTCTGTTATCCATCATCAAAGGTTACATTGTTAGTTTCAGTCAGGCTCCCTCATATGATTGTAAATCTAAGACTCTTGTAATTAGTTGCGTGACTACCCAACCTTTCTTGTGTTTCAACTCGTCATTGCTTTAAATTGATTAATTAATTTCACTCTTATTTTTTCAAATACCATGGCATGTTCTAGAAAGGTCAAGACTTGGAAATATTCCAGTACCCAAGTGGTGGAAAAGGTTTCCAAAGATAAGTCTCTTTGTGAGGGCTTGACTTCTAGTGATATTGTGAATAAGTTAGAGACCCCATTGCATATCCCTTTTGATAATTGGTATATGAGCATGGTTGGCTATGCCATAGTTGTCAATATGGCACTGTTGTTTAATATTTTAAAATTTATCACTAAAATTAGAAAGATAAATATTATTTATTATCGAAATATGTATATTTATTTTATTATTTGTTCATTAATGTAAAGTAATATAATTGTAAAGGCAAGACAATCCAAAACAACAAGTTATCTACACCTCAAAAATATGGCGTTCCAATTATTTCGTCAAACTTGAATTTCTTTCAAAATTATTCAAACAACAACTTAAAAGGCAATGTGTCCTTTCGGACCCAATTTTTTTTTGGGTTCCGGTGTGTTCATTTTTCTAGAAGGATTAAGGTTGTTAGTTTTTACCTTTATACCTTTTCAACTTTTCAATACAGAAAGGCTCTAAGTGCCTCAATTTCATATAGTGAGAGCATTTATAAATAAGACGATTCTTTTTCTTCTTATTTAAGCTTTTATTCGGTGTTCTATATGGTTTGAATTATAGCCATTTTTATTTAAGGAAGGTCTTTGACTTGGTAAGATCAAGTCAAGGTTTTCTTTCCCCCTTAGTAAATTTACTTAGGGTTTCATGCAAATTTTTATCTTTCTTTTTCAATGAGACACGAGTCTCACAAACTTCTGTTGAGTTTCTAATACTGGCCATTTCTAATTTACGTGCTTTATTGCTTTCTTCAAGAAACCTTAAATACTCCTTAAGGTCTAAGTTGTGTTGTTTAATCCTATCATTTTCTTCAACCAACTTAGCCCTAATTTTAAATAATTTCTTGTAAGATGGTTTAGTTACTTCATTATCATCTTCCTCGTAGGACGCCTTTAAGCAAACTTCATCTTCTTCGTTTGAAGATGATTCTTCTATAGTTCTCCCCAAAGTTGATTTGTCTTTTCTTGTGACTCTTTCGTCTTCTTTTTTATTTTGAATATTCCACTGGATAATACTTCTTCTTCACATTCTCTCATAAATGAGGTTTCTTCATTTAACTTTGAATCCTCTGAAGATCTTTCTACTAGTTAGTACGTTCTTTCAAAGGAAGACATATGAGTTATTTGATAGGAGTTTGATAAATTAGTTGATGATTATTCCGTCTTTGAGCTTATACTTTCATATTTAAGTAATTGAACTAGCTAGTTCAAATTTTCAATGATTTCTCCAAAAATTTATAAACATTATCATCTTCTGATTTAAGGATTGGATTATATTTCAAATTCCTAACTATTAGATATTGATCAAGGACAAACGTTTCAATATGATTTCTAAAAGTTATTAACTTTGAAAAGCATTGAAGAATGATACCTTCATCTTTTTTGCTTCGCGTGTTCATTTCCTCTAGTTTGATACTTAGAGAAACTCCATATATCATTTCAAGAGTATTCCACATTTCCTTGACGATTTTACAGTTATAGATGTAAAGAAGTTTACTACCATCTAGAATTGTTACTATAAACTTTTGGTTTAAAAATCTATTTCAAATTTTCTCTTTTCTTCTAAGGTCCAAAGAGAATCAGGTTTATCTACTACTTCTCCACCTATTTGGTGAGTAGAGATAAACAAACTGTTGATTATAGTTTCCCATAAATCACTATTAATACTCTGAATGAAGATTTTGAATCTAACTCTCATATATTTTAAACCTAGAACCATTAAAACGTGGAGTTGTGTTTAGGAAATAACTCTTATTTAAAAATTTGTTAGAAGTCATCTTCGTCATGAGACGATTAGTCCTTGAATAGGAGTTAGGATCATATGCCACTTGTTGGACATGTAAATCCATACACAAGAGGGAATGAATTGTGTGTTTTATAAAAATGGTAGTTTTAAAAACTTTTAGGATAATTTCCAGAGTTTAAAAACATTTTAAAAACGTCTGAGAAATTTGTAGTGGAAAGCAAATATGTGAAAAGTAATGAGTTAAGGGATAGAAAAATAACACCAGAAATTATAGAGGTTTAGTAAAAAAGAAATACCTAATCATCTCCCCAAGATTTTTTCTTGAGAATATCTAGTAAATCTTACAATTTTTTAGTAGGTTGAACTCTCGAACCCCGTTATATAAGAAAAATGAAGTTTCTGGCTAACTTCCAACCAAACAATAAACACTGAAGAGAAGTAGTTGGTCTTCCTTCCAAACAAAGGACTAAAGTGGTTAGACTTCTTCCCAAACAAATTATTTGAAGTGGTTAATCTCCAACCTAGACCGAGATTTTACATGGGATTATCTTGAACCAATGTGAGCTTGTAGACCGAGCTGTACTCGCGAACTAAACCGATATTTTTAACAGGTTAACCATGAACCACTGAGATTTTATACCGGGCTTATCTCAAATATAAGCAAGCTTTTAATTGGGCTGAGCTTACGAACCAAACCGAGGTTTTTACCAGATACACTACGAATCAATGTTGATATTTTTTGTTGGGCTGATCTCAAACTGTAGTAAGCTTTTCTACAGGTTGAGCTTACAAAATGAAAGGACGACTTAGTAATAAAACCCTAGACCAAAGCTTTTAAAGGGTTTAGCTTTGAACCTAAATGAATAATCCCTTATGAATAAATTATTCAACAAAGGTAAAGTATTCCTTGGTGAATTTATAATAATACCATTCCAAAATTACAAAGAATTCCTCACTAAACAAAAGGACTTTCTTGGAAGCGCTACAGTTAAATATAAGTGAGACAAAGTTAAAAAAATATTTTTAGAGAGAGTGTGAGGTTTGAGATAGAGTGCTCATGATTCTAGATGTGAAAATATGAAGGAGTAAACCTCTATTTATATGCTAGAAGCTGGAACAAAAAAAAAGGAAAATTTCTTGGGGCAAAATTAATGGGTCAATTGATTTGCATCTTGCTCCAATCATTTGGAATGCCTCAAGTTAATGGTTTATGATGTTTAAAAAGGAAGGAAAGTATATATTGTCATTGTCTTTCATTAATACATTGTCCTAAACGATTAAGAACATTTTTTACATTGTCTCAATCAATTGGGTATAGGTGCCAATCAATTGGACATTATAAATTTTATCTAAAATCATTCATAAAGTTCCTAATTCAACTAGCACGACTTCCAAACATTTTTAGGAACAATTATTTAAGAAAAATAGGATTGAAAACATATTTGTGTGTGTATGATTTACTATATAACTTTATGGGGAAAAAACCCTTTTGCTTTTACAATATATGGTTCACTCAGATGCGAGAGGGCGAGTTTTCACACTTTCTCTCTTTCATAATTTGAAGTTTCAAGAATTGTCGGGTAATCCAATCTTATAGACACTTGCTTGAATTCTTCTTGAAGATGAGGCTTGAGTTATATTCCAATTAAGTATCATCATTAGAGGGTGTTTGTAGTGATCTTCAAAACCATTAAACTGTATTTAACGTGCTTTCATCCTTAACTACTTGTTATGCTAACAGTTAGCTGTCATCATCAAAAGCATATTCATCATTATTTGTAGAGATCGCTTAGATAATGAAATCTCTTATGAAGTAGTAGTATAAATTTTACAATAAATTTTATAATAAGGAGTGGGAGTTAAGAAATATTGAAATTAAATTATTTTGATATGACTCCATAAGAGGTTTATGATATAAATTATATATCAATATTAGTTTTAAGAATATGACCCATAAATAGCAATGAATTCAAACCTAAATTTCATCCCACCCATAAATCTCAATGAGTTCTAACCTAGATTTCATCGTATGTTCAAAACCTAGGCACTTTATACATCGCATAACCAATTCCCATTATTTTCTTGTAGAAGAAAACACCTTTTACTTAACTCATACAATTTTCATATTTTTTTATAATTTAGGATTCTCTATTGTCTAACATGAAAGGATAAAAGAAAAACACAAATAATACTAAGGATTAATAAAACTAGAATTTACATTAACAACCATCAAGAAACATTTAACAATACTTCTAAATTGAAGAATGGTGATTCGCACACTATAAATAATCATACAAATTTCTCTTTTCAAATGCAACAAGGAAAAATATGTCAAAAGTTTTCATGTTTGTTTATGTTATGATTATTTTTATTTTCATAGTCATCACTGTAACGGACGGTATGTTTATTTTTACAATTTTTCCTAAATTTTTTTCTTTGCCGTAAATACAATATTTTTATTTTTTTTATTATTATGACATTCCTTTTTCTTACTTGAAATCACAGGAGGAGTACTTATATGTCATTCTGATAAAGAATGTCGTGCTTTTTATTGTGAAGCTCCAAAATATCCAAGATGTGTAGCTTTATTGTGTAAATGTTGGTAGTGGCAGAAACAATTAAAATTAAAAATAATATTATGGGACTTCTAAGATATTGTTATTGTATTTAAAAATATGTTATTGGTACACTAATGATTTCTCTCATACTTTTGTCTTCAATAAATAAATACAAAAAGTCTTCAATAAATAAAGGAAATATATGATTATATATGGTAAAAACTATTCTAATTTTCCATTTATCATAAGATAAATGTATGATATTAATTAAATTTATAAAATTATTGAAAAGAGCTAAATCTCAATAAATGGAAACAAATTTGTGATAACATTGATATATACTTTAAAAGTATAGATAAAATGGAGAATAATTATTTGTAATATTAAGTATCACTTGATAGAGAAAAAAAAAGTTTATTTTAGTTCTCCTTTCTATAATGAGTGACCCATTTAAAATAAAAAAGTGTTCGAAAATAAGTGATCCTTTTCAAATTTTAATATATTTTTCAATTTTAACCCTACAAATACTTAATGACAATCCTAGGCAAAATAGGCTATACGTTTTCTAGGCTCACATCTTTACTTAGTTTTCTAGAAATGGATCATGATCTCTTGCATTTCTTCAACATTTATTTCTTATGACATATGTAAAACAAATTTACAAACAGTACATATTTAATTTAAGGTCATTTAACATTACACTGTATACTCCATATTTATTCACTAATATTGCATTAGAATTAACATAACTAATGTTAAATAGAATTAATAACATAAGTAAACTTTAGATTAATATCAAAATTAACATTAGATAATACCAATTCATTGTAAAATCATATTCTCTCTCTTTTGAACGATTTTCTCTAATCTCTCTCTAAAAGCAATGGCGGAGCCAGCTAGGGACAGTGAAAGGCCACGGCCACCCCACTATTTTTGAAAAACCAAATTCATATAGATACATTGACCAAGAAAAATAAAATGAACTATACTAAAGATTTTACTATCAGTGGAAAAAGAAAACTTTTACCATACACATTGGAATGTAAGTTATGATCCCATATATACCATACACTCACATACTTAGTCCATTAGTAAAAAAAAATAAACTCATATGTCTATACTTTACTATACAAGCTAAAACTTTATTAGTAACACCTGTTTTAATAAGTGAATTTTATTAGTAAGTTTATTAATTTATCAATTGTATCCATCTTTTTCTTAAATAATATATTTGAATTACAATTTTTCTATGATTTTTTAATTTCAAAAATTTTATTTTAATGAAAGTGTGTATTTTTAAATTTTAAAGTTTTTATTTCAAGATTGAAGTTGTACATCTCTTATACTTAAAAAAATTTGTTATTTTGATCAACTCTATTATAATAGACAAAAAAAAATTGCTATTGATGTCAAAATTGTTATAGATATATATATAATCATGATTTGTTAACATAATATTATATTTTATTATAATTTAAAATTTTTTTATCTAATAAGATTGAAATATTTATTTATAATTTCTAATTTATTTTAACAGTCCTCCAAAAAATTTGTCCCGGCTCCCCCACTGTCTAAAAGGGGGTTAGGGTTTCATCGGTAACACCACATGAGTGGTTGTCAAAGAGAAAATCAATTGTTCAAGAATCTAAAGCCAAGGTGGTAGTTCACCTTCAGTAAAAGTCGGTAGTTCACCTTCAATAAAAGTCGGTGTATCTTTCATTTTCATACCTTCAGTAAAAGTCGATAGTTCACCTTCAGTAAAAATCAGTGTATCGTTCATTTTTCTACCTTTAGTAAAAATCGGTAGTTCACCTTCAATAAAAGTAGGTAGTTGACCTTCAGCAAAAGTCGGTGTATCTTTCATTTTCCTACCTTCAATAAAAGTTGGTAGTCCACCTTCAGTAAAAGTTGGTGTATCTTTCATTTTCCTACCTTCAGTAAAAGTCGGTAGTTCATCTTCAGTAAAAGTTGGTATTTTCCTTCATCGGCTTACCTTCAGTAAATTTTGATAGCTCTTGACGATTATCACTTCCCCGTCTATCTGTAGCGGTGAAATTTGTGAGACTAAAGTCATTAATTGACTTAGCTCATATATTTTAAACAGAGTCGCCACCGCGCTTTATTGTTTCCAAAGAAAATGGGAGAAAGAGCGAATAAAACCCACATAAGTTTTTAAAATCAAAACTAATAAATTTATCTGAGATTTGGGTACGGGGGTTTGTTATGCAATGGGAAGGTTTTAAGCACCCCTCATATCTATGGTACTCCATAAGAACCTCTTTGAAAATATTATTATTATTGTTGTTGTTATTTAAAACTGTTTTTGAGTTTATGGGGTTAAGTAGAGTGGAAGGATGAGAAAAGAAGGTTTTAAAAGTGAGCTCGATAAGATATCGCATCTTAGGCCTACATACCCCTTAAGCGCAATTGGGAAGTCAGAGCTTTTGTAGTTCCTCTTAAAAAGGAAAATAAAAATAGTCAAGTGGCCAAAATCGTTTTGGGTGTTGAGCTTTAACAATACTCCACGGGTTTTTAAAATATTAAGCTTTAACAATACTTAACAAGTTTAAAGTGAACCATGATTTAACAATACAAGGTTCAATGATCTAAGAGTAGTTTCACCGGGAATAACTCTCCTATTAGTACCAAGGTTTGAAAAGGGTTGGTTAAGCTTTAACAATACAAAACCAAGGGTTGTTTTTTTTAAAATGGTTGAGCTTTAACAATACAAAACCATTTTCAATAAAACAAGTGCAAAGCTTTAACAATACTAAGCACGTAGATAAAGAGTTTGGAAAAGAGATTGAGTACCTTGACAATTTTAGTCAATACCATTCTCATTCCTTTGGATATTTCAACAACAACTTAAGCAATCAATCATAGATACCTCAAGTGTGTGTGTGTGTGTGTGTGTGTGTGTGTGTGTGTGTGTGTGTGTGTGTGTGTGTGAGAGAGAGAGAGAGAGAGAGAGAGAGAGAGAGAGAGAGAGAGAGAGAGAGAGAGAGAGAGAGAGAGAGAGAGAGAGTGTGTGTGTGTGTGTGTGTGATAACATGTGTCACAAAAGACAAGCAAGTGAGTATAACAAAGAGGTTAATGAAAACTCAAATGGTAATGGATGAAGGGATATTTATACCCTGGGAATCATTTCATGTATGAATGAATATGATGAATGATGGATGGATAAATTTCTCATACAATATGGTTAGTACACAATGATAATTCCATGGATAAAAGTACAAGTGTACAAGTATAAAATCAACAAGTATATGCACAAGTATATAAGACAAAGAAATCAAAGCAACAAGTCATATTAACATGGAGAGGCCAAGATCAAGAAATTTTGGATTAAGGTTTTGAAATTAGGGATTTAGAATCATACCTAAACCTAATTGATCTTAATGATTAAAATACCAAATCCTAAAGGAGAGTTGGTCTATGGGAACATGGTATGGTCAAGGAGACATTACCCTAATCCTAAAAATGTTCACATAAAAATATTAACAATTTATTTGGTGAAAATATTAAAAGAGAAATTAATTCTGTATTTTTTAAAACATATAAAAAGACTTTGCTTTTGATTTAATTTTAAATGATGAAATAAATAATATTTTTGGATTTTTAAATTATATTATTAAAATAGATAACATTAATGAGTAGTGTACAAAATTTGGTTAAAAAATAAATTGTTTTACTATTTTAAATAAAAAATATAAAGTTATGTAAAAAATGAAATAAAATAAAGTGCTTAAAATATGGTTTGGCCCTAGTGGGACTTGTGTCAGTACGAAGTGCGCCTAAGAGGGAGGGTGAATTATGACCAATAAAAAAATTTGGTTTTAGAGACAAGGATGTTCTTATATTTTGGTTTGGTTAAGTGAGGATAAAGCAATAAAATGCGGAAAGATAAATGACACAATGATATATACTGGTTCCCCTCACAATCCGAGAGTACTCCAGTCTCCTTTCAAACACGAAAGAGATTTCACTATAGTTAGAATGATTGTATAGCCTATCCATACAAATTGTGATGCTTACTATCTAACATATAGAAAGATCAAAGGCTCTTAAAACCTTTAAGATCTTAATACTAAGTGCAAGAAGAACAATCCTCCTCAATGCACACACTTGCCTCCAACAATCCTGGACAGCAAGAATACAACAAGTATTTTTTTAATTTTACAAGAGATTTTAATATAAATATAATCTATCAATCACTTGATTGATCTTCTTTTTCGAGCAAACAACTTTCTCAAGGATATTCAATAAGTGTTCAAGAAATTATATGAATTTTTCTTAAGTTTCAATGAAAGAGCAATGCAGAAAAATTCACTTGAAAATTTTGATTTCAACACTTTGAAAATATTGAAAGATGAGATGATTTTAGAAAGTTAAAATATTTGTTAGAAAAGGTGTTTTGAATTATGAAAATAATAGGTTTTATACTTTCGTAATACATCTTCAAAAGAGTATAAAACATGAGAGAATGCAATGGTTGAGAATAGAAAGGTGTTAAGATTTCAAAAAATAAGATTCAGCATTTTTGCTACTGTTTCATGTGTAACCGGTTACAGCATGGCTGCTACCCGGTTACACAAAGTAACGTTGCCCAAAATTTTTAAATTTTTCACGCTGTAACTGGTTACAGCAGGGCTGCTACCCGGTTACAGTAGCACCAGTAGCAGAAAATACCTTTTGAAAATGATATTTTTTGTATCCTTTTAAAATATTTTGATACCAAAACATATTATGACATGAACAAATATATTTGAACACTTGTATGTATATTTTAAGAGTTAAATATTATACCTTTAATAAATTGATCAATCAAAAGAGTTTCTTCAAGACTTAGAAGATATTTGAAACTTGATGTACTAGATCACTTGAGCCGTTCCACTTTTTGTAATAATAGTTTGTCTTCTCAAAACAAGTGTGGAAGCTTGAGTTCACAACTTGAACCCACGCCCTAATGGTGAAAGGTTCAAAACTTTGCCACTGAACCAACGCACTTTAACTGATATCGAAATGCACGCAAGTATATATAAAATAAAGCTTGTTTCAAAAATGGTTCAAACTTCATCTTCAACCTTGAACCCGCCATGGATTCCAATACATGTTTTCTCAAACATTGATCAATTTCAGTGAAATAAGTGTGCATTCTACTCAACATCTAACCACGAATTCAACCATATAAGTTTCATAAATTTATTCAAACTGGAGCTCATGAATTTGACTAAAAAACGTATGAACCCTAATTCTTATTTTTAAAATTAAATGCTTAATACGATCAATCAATCCCCAAAACCTTAGGGATATTATTCCTCACATTGTTCTAAACAAAATGGTATTAAGAAATATGGAATTTGATGCTCAAATAATGGAGTTCAAATTCAAGAGCTTACCCCTGCAAACAGGAAATCAAAGGTTGCTTTAGAGCACTTCCAGATGAGTTTTAATGATTTGAGTAGCTTCCTGACACCTTAGGGAAGCTAATGGGATGCTTAGTATAACACCCCTTTTCTAAACCCCAAATATAACGAATGTTCACAGAATATTAACATGCATATACTAAAAAGGGTGTGACATGTTGTTTTCATCGCAATGAAAACCCAAAACGAAATACAACATACAAACATGCATCTGATCATCTCATAACACAATTTGAAAACTTCATGTTTCATTAATATGAATATCGCACACGGAAGAACAATTATAACCAACAATTTCAACGAATACATCCCATACTATATTCATCTACCAATTCAAAATAACATAATCCACTATGCTAAATGAAATCCAATAACTAGGCGACATAGCCTTCAATGAACATATCCAAATTATCCTGCCAAATACAAACAAGATAACAATATCCAAATATTAAAACATGAGTTCAAATAAACCCCCAAGTGTTACATGATCAGAGTATTTGACTCACTACCTAATCAAGACGATAAATCAAAAGCTCCTCGGCTAAATCCTCGGACAAGCTCACTACTCGTCAGAACCTGCACGATGTAATAATGAACATCATTCAAATAGAAGGGTGAGAATTCACATCATAATGAATAAATATAATATGTACAATGAATATAGCATACAATAGCATTATCATTCATCACACTTCATAAATTGAATTAGTTCCACATTTAACACACAAAACACAATTTCCAATTATTACCAAGGCAATTCACATCAATTCAAGCAATCGCATAACATCTAATGCGACTCGAATGCAATTAATGTGACTCAATGCATGTGGTACCATGTGAGTATCAAGCTCATGGCTCCCGATTTTAAACTAGAGCCATGCTTCCGATCCGGACAAGATCAAAGCCCTCAAAATATGAACCTTTATTTCACCGCTTATGTTTCCACAGAGGATCAAAGCCAACCAAATATGAACCTATTATTCACCTCCTATGTTTCCACAAAGGATCAAATCCACCCGCTTTTGTTTCCACACAAGGATCAAAGCCACCATGAATGCATGTACAATTATCACCAAAACATATGCAATTAAGATTATCCATACAATCTTAACATACCACAATTATTCAACACATTGAATTATCCACCAATTGCCTAACATACATCCATCATGTAAACATCATCAACAATGCATCCAAATAGCATTAAACATTTACACTCATCAAGAATAACATATAACACCATAGCTCAACAATGTTATTATCATCCAACATCAATTCATATATGACATAAATACAATTCAAGTAACATGTCTTCACTCACATACGCATCATACTCATAGTATTCACCAAGTCAACACACCATCGTAACATATACTAAACAATACCAACACATGTTGTTCACATCCAACATCAATTTACTATAGCACATACGTTAAGTCACGACAAAACATAGTTAAATCAATTCACAATATAAAATCATTACCTATTTCCATATCCCCACATGGTATCATTGTCCCATCTGAAAGAAATCACTCATCAAGTATAACATAACATAGTTACACCAACTCATTACAAAGAACATATTTCCTATGTTATCTCTACATAGTTCATCATTTCACCTTAGTTCTAATATCTAAAAACTATACCCTATGATTCATTTTATTATACCAATGCATAGTTCATCTCATTTGTTCAAAAGTTATGATCTTTACAAAATTTGTCAAAAAATTGAATAACATGTGCGTGTTTGTTCAGGCCGACCCATGAGTCGATTCATGATGCGTAACCCAGATTTTTGCTTTTGTGGGTTAGCTCAGACCGGCTGTGGCTTCTATATAGGTCGACTCATGCTGCGTAAAAACCCAAAAATCACCATTTTCCTTCCCCGTCAATTAACAGCAATTATATCATCAATTTATCAAATAACATCCATTTACTACCATCTAACATGATTCAAAATAATCATTTCATGGAATCTACACAAACCCTAACATTTTGAAAATTGTGGAAGTAAAGAGATGAAGAACCTAAGCATACCACTATCCATTGCATACATATATACCCATATTATTGAGGATTCTCCCCCTTACCTCAAGTTAATCTCCATCTATCTTCAAGAATCTCACAATGCTCTTCTCTTCTCTTCTCTTTTCTTCTCTCTTCTCTTCTTCTTACAAAAGTTATGTTATGAAATGACCTAACTCTTATTACTACATTTGTTCTCAAATTAGGCTTAACCCATAATTCCACCTAGTGTGATATTTCTACCACTTAGGCCCAATCAGTTATATCTTCCTAATAACTCAATTAACTCAAAGCAAACAACTATACATATAGTTAATTATTTTAAATACTCATTATACCATATAATAATTAATTAAATAAATAATTAATAAAAACACCAAATTAACTAATTAATAGAATAGCTAATAAAATTGGGATGTTACACTTAGTTGGTGTTGAAACTTCCTAGAACTAGCTACTCGAATCCACCTACAAGTAGAAGAACAAAAAATGGAACTTGAGGTTCCAGGTGTTACAGATGTTAATCAATTATCCAAATAGCTTCTATATGGTATATAGAAGGTATCTAAAGTGGTAGTTGGGTCAATGTGTGTATGGAATGTGAGTTTGAAGTTTAAGGTTTCAAGGTGTATGTTAATGGAGGTGAAATGGTGATTTTGGTTTAGCGGTATTTCTGAGATGTATGGTAGTAATGAAGCTTCTATATGATGTATGGAAGCTACTTGGAAGGTGGTTTGACACAACAAATGCTTAGAACTCAAAATTGCTTAGCTTATGCAAATGACTAAAATTTGGAATTTCAAGTGAGAGGGTGAGATTGAGAATGGTTGTGTGTTTGATTTCTGAAGCAAGGACCTCTATTTATAGGCTAAAATTAGGGTTTGTGGATGAAGGAATCAGATCCTTTGGAGCTCACATGTGATAGTTGTACTACTTTGCTTGTTTCTAGAGGAATGGAAAATCCAAGGTTCCAAGGGAAGGAACAAGCATGCTTGGAGTGGTTAGACACTTTAAACATGTTGTGTCTGAGCTTTTAGGGTTGCTTGTGTTCAGACGGAAACTAGTTGGGAGCTCAATGCATTGATAAAGCAAAAAGCCATGCTTTTCCATAATAGAAGTATGAACTTTAGTCTTGAAATGAAATGAACATTTGGTTAATGATCAAACCTCTTGGATAATGGCTTAAAAGAGTGTGTAATATTCTGATTATGGCCTCTTGAACAAGTTAGAGGACCTATAATGGCTTGATTCTTGCATATTTGGATAAGTTTGCAAGTAGGTTCTTCAAAATTCTTCATGGAAATAGCTTGAGTTCAAGTGCTATGGTGTCGTCTTTGCAAAATCATATCTCATAGCTTAAGTGGTGAAATTTCATGCTAATGGTCTCTTTGGAAAGCCCTTGCTAAATAATTCAATCCACTTGTTAAAAGCTTTCTCAAACTCATTTTGGATCATAGTGAAAAATGGCCATAAAGTTGAAAGAAATCCATGTTAAAACACTTGAAATTTTCCAAGTTTTTTTAACATAAATTTCTTGATCCAATATCTTCCAAATTAATCACTTTTTGAAGAAATGCTATAAGTGACAAATTTGTTTATTTGATCAAGATCTTCAACTTTCATATTCGAAGATTTTTGAGTTTGTAGGTGAAATTTGACGTTCCCAAAATGAGGTCAAAATCGCTTAAAATCCTAATTTGGACTTTTGTTGACTTTTTGATCTTTGATTTATTTTCTTGATTTTTCTTGATAAAATGAATTTAATAATCATATGTTGATGATTTTGACCTTCAAAAGTCCATAGTTGACCAATTTCCTCAAAAGTCAAAGGTTGACCTGCACAGTTGACTTTTTCTAAATGAATTGCAATCTTGTGGATTCTAATTGAATCAAGCTCTCCTCTTCAAATATATGATATGAATGGATTATAATGTTGATTTGGAGACCCTTAAATCATAGTTTGAGCCATGGAGCTATGTCCTGATTAAAAGTCAACTCCTCAGATGAATTAGGTAAAAACCCTAATTTGGGCACCAGATGAATTTGGAAGTTTGTTGATTTTGAATTAATCCATTCATGGGATTTGGTTTTTTGGGATAATCATTTGAGGAATATGATAATTCTTGACCTCCTTTGTGGGTTTCAAAAACCTAATTTTCTCATTTTTCTTTTGATCAGTCTCCTGTTTTTAGACACAAGCAACAAACAACAATATTTTTTGATATTTTGGGTTTACAAATGATATATGCATGATGATGATCCTACTATTTGAAGTAAGGTGGGATCTTACTGGTCAAAAATTAGGGTACAACACTATCAAGGCATTTTCCCCGGTGGAGTGCATTTTTTCTCTCCCCAGCGGTGTTGTGTCTCCTTCTGTTTGATAATCATATCCAATACATTCATAAGCATCACATGGCATCTTAGGTTCAAAAATTGCATATTTTGTATTCAAGTCTCTTCAATCACGTCGAGACGAAGATTTCAATCTTCATATCTCCGGATAGAAGAAACTTAAATAGGGGCATCTTTCATACCCTAATTTTTTGTCCTAAGATTCCCCATTCATTTGCATTCCTACCACTTATCAAGATCACAACCTTATGTTTGACCTTTGGCTTTGTGCTCACCTCACCTTTGGGTAAACCACCAAGCACCTATGTTTGTTAAACTTGTGAATATTTCTTTATTATGTTAAATTAACCAAAATACTAAAAAATATATCTATTTCTTTCAAAGCTTTGTGCATTGTAGGTGTTGAACCAAGTGCATTCATATCCTCTCCTAAACATAGGGTTTTGAGGACTCCCACTCAATTGGTCATTCATGGAAGTACAATGGCTTAAACTTCAAAGTGACACTCCCATCATCAAAGTGTTATGTATTGAGCATATGTTAACTTCATTTTATCAAGTTCATCTCAAGATCACGTGGTTTGATTCATCAAGAAACTCCATAGGTTCATGTGTTTTTTTCCATGCCTTTTTCAACAAGTTTCATCAATTTGTGAACCTCATCATCAAGTGTGCTTCAATAAAACATCATTTAAAATTCTCATATATCTCCTCATGCTTTAAAATGCATGGAAAGTTCAAGAGATTCAAAGTTGATTCAAGAAGTTTGACCTAATTTGATAAGTCTTTGATTCTATGATCACAAGGGCATAACTCCTCTAATTTTCAACATTTTTTATTGCTTCTTTTTGAGAATTATTCTCCTTGACACCATCAAAAGCTTCTCTATACAATTTAAGAGGAAATTTTATGAAGAAAATCATCAAAAGTAAGAAGACATTATAAGTCCTCCTTTTAAAGTTCAAGGAATTGTGTGTCCACTTCAAAGGATAATAACTTGTTCATTTTTTTAATCATTTTGAGCCCACTCTTTTTGCATATTAATTTTGAAAGAGTCTAATTCAATTCATCTTTGAGTATCAAGGGAAAATTTTGAGTAGAAGATCATCAAGGAAAGAGAAACATTATAGGGCATCTCTAAATGCTTAGGTTTCAAGGCATGCCATGTGTGTAAGATTGACCACAAGCCCATATTGCTCAAATTTAACTTTATCTCGCATAAGTTTTGGCTACAAGATTATTTCCCCCCCCCCCCTCTACAACTTTTATTTTGGGAATTTTGATAAATTGAAGCTCTAAAGTACTCTTCTAAGTAATACATAAAGGTGTTTGATGAAATGACCTGGCAAGATGACCTTGTATATGCCCAAGTTGTCAAAAGCATATCTTTCAATTTACAAGTCCTATGGAGGTGATTCTTTTTGCATCATGTTCATATTAATGAGAAGGGTATTTTTCTCAAATTAAATCTCAAAATGCACACACCAACAGCTTGGGGCCTAAGGTTGACGTGAGCTGCCCAAAAGTGCCAAAGTTGTTGAAATTGGCTAAGTGTTTTGTGCATTATTTTTGTCAACTTTGAAGAGCCATAAGTCTTGATATAATAATCCAAATGTAAGATTCAAAAGCTTATTTCCAATCTTGATATTTCATATTCCTAAAGAGTCCAAGATAGCACCATAAAGGTCCCTACATTGCTTGCCCCATGGTTTTGAAGTTGGTACCTTCAGCCTAAAGTTTCCACTTGCAATCAAAAGTGAATTTGATTAATGTGACTTCTAATCACTAAATTTATGCTCAAATTATATTTAAACATGCTTAACAAAATTGTCTAAACCAATTAGAGTGCCAAAACGCATAATTTGGGTGAGTTTTGACAACTTGCAAGTCACATTTTGCTCATAATGTAGGTGTGCACGAATTTGTTTCAAATTTCCTTATTTACCTCTCCTCATTGCATAATTCACTCTCCTATAAATAAATGAGATCTCCTCATCATTTTCCAAGCCTAAAGAGCTAAGAAACCTCTGCTCCAATTCAGACCACCCCTCACTGAAAATGAGATTCCAATTCATTCTTTCTTTTGAATTCCCTCAAAATTCTTTGTTGAGTTAGCTTCCTTGTCTCTTCCTGAAGCTAACTGAGCAAGAATCAAGCCTTAATGAAGGATAAAAAAACACACAATGAGAGGTGTAGGATTGGGTTTTTAATAAAATAAACTTAATGACACGTTTGGTTATCCTAGTTCGTTTGAACTCAAACTACTCCAGTCCACCCAAATAAGGTGATTTTACCTCCCTCTTACGAGGTCTTAATCCACTAATCAAACTTGATTACAAACTTTCACGATGACAGCCGTCAACGTCTTCTCGAGATTTAAACCACAACCCGGTTTGCTCAAGGAACAACAATGACAACAAAACTTAATCTTATGTGTTTACAAAAGTGCTTCTAATAAGTTGTATCACAACTGTGATGTATACACTATGATTCAAATTACAAAAGCAGTACATAAAATAATTATGAATATCGTTTAGAGCCTTTTTCTTTTAGCGTGCGTGAGTGTTGTACTAACTCTTTAATAAATACTTCTTTATATAGGAGGACATGTTGATCCATTGCAAGACACGCTTTCTTGATTTGGAAACTTGACAAATTACAGAATTAATTTTGTTTCCTTAATAGAAGATTCTGTCTCTTGAAAATAATTTTCAGTCGGTTAAGAAAAGATCTTGCATTTATTCAGTGTTGGTGCATGGAGCGCTTATGTATCATAGTTGTTCAGAACTTCTTGTTCTTGTAGACTTCCTTCAAAGTTTTCGGAACTTCTTGTTCTTATAAACTTCCTTCAAGTTTTAGATCTTCTTATTCTTGTAAACCTCTCTCAATGTAACCTTCTGTTTCTGAGAAATCATTGTTCAGAGCATCTTCTTCTTATAAGCTTCTCTCAATGTAGTCTTCTGCTTCTGAGAAATCACTATTACCTACTTCAGAACTTCTGCAAAGTAAAACAGGATTAGAATGCATATTTGTTCTTATCTAAATTTATGTGTTTGTTATCATCAAACTCTTTCAAATATGTAGAACCAAACCATGTTCTAACACTTAACTCTCCTTTAATCAAGCTCACTAACTCCATTTTTAGAGATGCAAAGTTGAACTTCAACAGGTAGAATTCTTCACCATTTTGCTTCAAATTTGTTGCTACAATATAGCCCTTGGTTCAATAATTCTCATAGTATCATTTATTTTTAAATATAGATACATTTGGTTGATTAATTTTTTAGAATTTTAGTTTTAAACTTGTCTGGTTTTCCTCAAATCGAGTGAGTTACACTTTGAATAAACTTTTCGTGATGATGTGGTTGAGATCGTCCATGAGAGGCTAATCCAATGACACCAGTAACATTGTTTGGTTATGTTTTGTTTGATTCAAGATTTCAGCCGAAATCCTTTTGGTTTTTTTGGCTTGAGGTTGAAGATGATGAGTTGTTATCATTTAGCTAATGATAGCGTGCCAAACATTTTATTTCAATTGGTTTGACCCTTTAATGCATTATGAACGTGTTTTGACTCAGGTCTACCATGGACACACGTTTAAGAGCCATTAGATCTGTCAGATCTTTTAATGAGCTCCCAATCCAACACCTCCTATATTTTTTGATTTATTTTATTTTGTTTTAATTGTTTTAACTTCAAAAATTAATAAATCTCTCATTTTAATTCCAAAAAATACCAAAGTTTTTGCTAATTTTCTCTTTTTGATGGATATTTTTTCAGATTTTCTATTTTGATTTTACTATTTTTAGTTATTTTTGCTTTGTTTACTTGATTTTAATTGGTTTTAAAATAGTTTTGAGTTTCCAAAAATTACCAAACCCTTTTTCTAAAAATATTACATAGTTTTCTATTATTTTATTATGGTCTTGTTTGAAATTTATTAGGTGTTTAGATACTGATTAAGTATTTCATCAATGATTTCTTATTATTCGAACATTTAAAAAAAATTATTTAAATGTGATTTTATTTCTTTTGGTGATTGGTTCTGACTTTTATCATATTTTGAAACTTGTTTTTTTACCTCCATTTATTTTCTTTTGGTTTGTGAGTGTAAGTCTTTATGAATCCATTGTGTAGAGGCTATGCTTTTATCATTCCTCTGATGGATTATTAAGATGAAATCCGATAAATATCAAAAGGAATTCATCTGGACATTTTGTTTTAATTTTTTTCCATTCCCCTCCCTCTTCATCTCATTCTCATTCTTGTTTTTGGTTGTTATTTTGCATGTGTTGCAAGTTTTTGGAGAATGATCTTTTATATCATTTCTCTAACTTGTTCTTAAACACATAAATTATTATTGACCGGCCTCGTTGTAGGGTGACTTCTATATAAGTTACTTAGCGATTTCTTAACATAGGGCTAAATTTGTCCCGAATCGAATTATCATCTCTAATACTAATAATTGACCATATAATTCTACTAACATTTACTTTAATGCAATTTATTATTCCACAATTTACTTTTCCGCTCTTTATTTTTGTTGTCATTTATTATTCATTGCATTTTAATATTATGTCATTTTCCTTTTTCTCACTTGAGCATTATTTACTCTTTGCTCACTTGAGCTTTTATTTTGTTTGTTAATATAAAACACAATAAAGAGAAAAACCATAAAAAAAAACTTAATGAAGACTTGGACTTTAGTTACTATACCCTATGCTTGAAGGACGGACTATTGGTCTAAGACTTTGATACTGACTTTATTCTCTTGATATTTTGGCGTCCTTGGAGTTTACTCCAAGGAATTGGTTTGATTTTCTTTGTGTACAAGTTATTCTGAGTTCCATTCTTTTTCTGAAGTCCTTGGGGTTTACTCAAAGGCATTGTGATTGAGAATTCCTCTGTATACAGCTGTTACTTTGGCCAATCTTTGTCTTAAGTTCTTGTGGTTCATTTCCAAGGCTTTGGTTTACAAGTTATTCATATGGAGATGTTATGTTTAATTCAAGAAAGTTCATTTGGTATCCAAGCGACTATGCCGTATGAGCAGTCTTAAGACAAAGGAAAGATAAGAAACTCCACGCAATATACTATGCAAGTAGTACCTTAGACCCTGCACAAATGAACTACGCCACAACCGAAAAGGAACTCTTGGTTAAGGTCTTCGCGTTAGATAAGTTTCGTTCCTATCTGATAGGAGCAAAGATAATAGTCTATACCGACCATGCAACCATTAGGTATCTACTAGCTAAACAAGATGCAAAACCTAGACTATTAAGGTGGATCCTACTGTTACAAGAATTTGATTTGGAAATTAAAGATAAAAAGGGAGCCGAAAACATAGTAGTTGACCATTTAACTAAGATGAAAGGTATTAAACCTGAAGAAACACCAATCAACGATGATTTCCCTTATGAACGCTTAATAGCACAATTAGAATCTGAAAGCGACACATTGGAACAACCTAAAGCGCAAATCGAAGCTGTTAAGACGCTAAGCACCGGAACCACACTGCCATGGTATGCTGATTTTGTCAATTACTTTGCAGCGAGAGTGCTTCCGCCTGACATGACTTATCAACAAAAGAAGAAGTTCTTCCAAGATCTTAAACAATATTATTGGGATGAACCCTTGCTATTTAAGAGAGGCGCTGATGGGATATTCCGCCGATGTGTTCCGGAAGAAGAAATAGAGAGTATAATACATCATTGCCATGATGCCCCCTATGGTGGGCATGCAAGCACATCAAAGATGTGCGCAAAGATTTTACAAGCCGGTCTCTTTTGGCCCAACCTGTGGAAGGATGTCCACATCGCTGTTAAAAATTGTGACTCCTGTCAATGCACTAGAAACATATCTAGGAGAGATGAGATGCCACAAAAGGGAATTTTAGAAGTAGAAATCTTTGATATGTGGGGAATCAATTTTATGGGACCCTTCCCATCTTCCTTTGGAAATAACTACATACTTGTAGCAGTCGATTACGTGTCTAAATGGATAGAAGCTGTAGCCTCACCAACAAACGATGCACAAGTAGTAATTAATCTGTTCAAAAATATAATTTTCCCGAGATTTGGTGTACCAAGATTAGTTATTAGCGATGGAGGATCCCACTTCATATCCAGAATTTTCGAAAAACTCTTAGTAAAATATGGAGTTTGACACCGTGTAGCAACACCTTACCACCCACAAACGAATGGACAAGTTAAAGTCTCGAATAGACAAATTAAGCAAATACTTGAAAGGACTGTTGCCACATCTAGGAAGGATTGGTCAACTAAGTTACACGAAGCATTGGGGCATATAGAACCGCCTACAAGACACCTATAGGAACCACGCCTTTCAAATTAGTGTACGGTAAATCATTCCATTTACTGCTAGAACTAGAGCACAAAGCCTATTGGGCCATAAAGACCTTAAACTTAAGCTACACTGCCGTAGGCGAAAGGAGGCTATTGGATATCAACCAGTTGGAGGAAATTAGATTGGATGCCTACGAGAATGCTAGGATTTATAAAGAAAGAACAAAGAAGTGGCACGATAAGCGCATCTCTAGGAAGGAATTTAATGAAGGAGATGTGGTGCTATTGTTCAATTCTCGGTTTAAGCTCTTTCCAGGAAAACTTCGTTCAAGATGGTCTGGTCCATTCGAAGTTACCAAAGTATTTCTGAGTGGCGCTGTCGAAATTAAAGGGAAATCAAGCGATAGCTTCATTGTAAACGGGCAGCGATTAAAACATTACCACATTGTTGAAAACAAAGACTACACTGATAGTCTTAAGCTCGTAGAGTCAATCGTCGAGTCGAAGAACTAATCATCGATTCGTCGATCTTGCGAGGTTAAACAAAGCGCTTTCATGGGAGACAACCCACCTTTTAACTTTAACTTTATTTTAAATTGTTTTAATTTTAATGTTTTATTAAAAATCTTTTTTCTCTTCTTTCTACATTTATTTTTCAAAATACTAACTCCATTTGTTTTAAATGATACTAACTTAAAATTTATTCTGATTTTAAAAACTTTCAGGGTACTAACCTCTTTTCTGACATTAGAGATGGACTTTACTGATGATATGGTAGTTACTTTTGGGAGTGAGGATCACCATAGATGATATGATATTCTGGCACAGCGTGAGATGGGTCTCACTACTTTTTCGCATGATGCGATTCTGACCGTTCTAGGAATCCGGGAAAGTGTGCACTTTATGCTTCATCAGATTGGATGGGAGGATATCCTTACAACCCGTACACCCACTTTCCGCAACCTGACTTTAGATTTTCTGAGTTCCCTCTGATATGAGCCTAGACTTGGATTAGGATTCAACAGAGGAAGAGTTTCATTCAGGCTGTTTGGATTCACTTATTGTTTCACCACTCGTCAGCTGGCCGAGTTACTAGGATTTCATAAAAGCATGGATGATTTAATGGAAGTTGATGATGAGTACCTCCTTGATAACATAGTTGACTACTTTTGGAGTACCATATCTGGTAGAAACTAGAAAAATCTACGACTCTCTTCGGAAATCCACAATCCCGTCATTAGGTATTTCCACATGATACTAGCTTTCACTCTTTTTGGAAAACCTTTATACGATACCTCGGTGACTAAGGATGAGCTATTCATTATGATGTGTGTTTTCCAATCCAAACCAGTTATGGGAGTATCTTTTATGCTTTCTAGGATGGTCGTTTTAGCCCAGGACACCATTGGTCCTATCCTTGTAGGTGGTCTTGTCACTAACATCGCCCGTGCCCTATCATTAAGAGGACCGCTTGCTAGATTGATTCCTTATGGAGGATTCAAATCCATGGACATCGAGTTTTGCTTCAACAAAATCCTGATTAGCAATTACGATTCTCCCCTTATCAGCTTCTAGTGAACTATGAGCCCTTTCGTCATTTTGCCTTACCTTGCATTAGGTTCACAAGTGTTCACAAGAAAGAAAATTGGATATATGACTTGAAAGGACAAGGTGAAAATGATCTCGTGGAGGAATAAAGTGATTCGATGATACTGACTGGCTACCATGACATTGATGCTACACCTGATGAGGATGTGTCTATGGTTGACCATACTGCTGCTATTGAGTCCCTTCGGAACGATGTTGTTGTACTTCGTATCGACTTAGGGAGACTCCGAGGAGATTTCCACGGATTTATGGATTTGGTCACGGCAAATCTTGACAGTTTATATCAACATTTTAAGTCTGTCCCTGCTCCGAAAAGTGGCTAATTGAAGACCTCTAGTTTAGATTTCTAACTCTTACATTTTGACAATGAGGACATCGTCTAGTTTAAGTGTAGGGGAAGGAAATACTTAGTTAGGATTTACCGTTTTAGTAGTTTTAATTTTCATTTTTTCAATTTTAGTATTTTAATTAGTTAGTATTTTTATTTTCAGACAAAATTTTAATTCCAAGTTTTTGATTTTAATGAAATTCAGCAGTTTTCTTTAATCTGGTTTTTACTTTTCTCTGCTTTATTTCATCTGCTAAAGCCCTACTGTGTGTGTGTGTGCATTATAATTTTTAGTCTGCTATGTGCTATTGTTAGAAATAAATATTGCTGCACTAATGTATATGTGAAACACAACACAATCTTAGTCTGCTACCTATACTCTACTCTGCTACTGTTAAAAAATTATACTGGTATAGGCTATTAATTTATGTTAGATACTGAGAATTATATGCACCCCATTATAATACTTTTACTATTAGTCATAGTTATTTATGTCATTTATGATGGTCCAATAGCATGGCAAGAAGCTTGGTCAAAGAATCTCTGCACACGCTGAACACACGCTGCAACACACAGAGGACAATGTTGTTCTATCTCATGCATGCAACATGCACGCCATCCATCACATGGGGGTCCCTGCCGACCGTCCCACTCACCAAAGTGACGTTCATAACTTTTTCTCTATAAGTGCAGGAATGCACTTGCTTCGTTCGCACTTCAGAAAATCTTCTCTGTTTTCTCTATGTTGTTCAAACTTCCACTGAGTGCTCATTCATTCAAATTTTCTTCTCATCTTCCCTTCAAACTTCACATTTATTTCCATTCAATACCCATTCAATCCATTTTCAACCTTCACACCCCTATATAATCTCATTGTAACAACAGAACCATAACCATCCTTCTGCTATTTCTTTTACAAAACTTTTCCATACTTTC
Organism: Vicia villosa; assembly: GCF_029867415.1. Lineage (NCBI taxonomy): Eukaryota > Viridiplantae > Streptophyta > Magnoliopsida > Fabales > Fabaceae > Vicia > Vicia villosa. The sequence goes on along the minus strand of NC_081183.1, from coordinate 19,712,411 downwards.
TGCAGAACAATTGTTATGGCCAACCTCAACAATCAAAACGAAGCCGAGTTCCCTGGTGTCATTTTCCGGAACGGAGAAGCGGGTGAAATTTAACGGAAGCGGGTGAAATTTAACGTAACCTTTACCGAAGTTTCTCTCAGAGAGGGGTGGTGTCATCAAGATTCGCCCATATCGAAAGTTTGCGAAGTTTGGGGCTGTTCGAAAACGGTGTGCGAATATTGCTCAATAAAACGGGTTTATCATTCGTAAGCACACTGGACTTCCCCATATACGAGGCATTAACCTTGGAGTTTCTAAGTTCGTATATTTACAACACACCCACTAACGCTTCTCACAACCTCATCGGAACCGCTACCTTCCGACTATTCAACCGAGAGTACACCATGAATCAAGACAACTTAAGTGCGATCTTTCACTTCACACGTGTTGAGGGAGTCAATTATAGAATTCCGCCCGAGCTTGAATGGCAAAGAATATTAAATGATATATGGCAACGAATGTCCGGTAACAAAAATGTCACTCCCGACATGCACTTTTCTTCTCAAATTCATAATCCGGTCATGCGTTACTTCCACCGTATTTTAGCTAATACTATTTTCGAAAGGACCAACAACAATAAAGTCAATGGCAAGGAGTTATACTTATTTTATTGTGATTTTTCCAACCATCAGATCAATGCCACCACTTTCCTCATGTCTCACATTCAAGCTCTCGTGTCAAGAGAAGGAAACACACCATTCTATGTAGGATGGCTTGTCACTAGTATAGCTCGAGCCCTCGATCTAAATGATAGGCTAGAAAATCTACCGTCTCTACCAGCCGTTTTTATGGATATCAACAACTCCAGAGCTGGTCGCCTCATCAAGGTACGAAACAGGGAAATTCGCAGTGTTATATTGCCAAACAGCGAGATCACCAGGATATACCGCAAAAACAATTGGATCTATGACCTTGAAGCACCTGCTCCTGTTGAGAACATACAAGATAATCAAAACAATGCAGATAATGTGGATGAGATCGAATAGGAAATGGATCAAGAATGGCCCCAGGCTGATGAAAACCCCCAACCCAATCCTGAAAATGTTGCTGGATCATCTGGACATCAACCTCAAAGAAAGAATCAACCAGTCACACTGGATGACATATATAGAGAGATGATACACAACCACGAGGAAGAAACTCAGTGTCATCAGAGGATTGAGGCGGGGGAGAATGAAATGATGACGCTGATGCGTCAGATGCAAAGGGATCAACACGATTATGTGTATTGGAATGATCAAAGCATTGCAATCCTCATGGAGGAAATGCATTGTTTGACATATCATGTTGAAGGCTTACATGAGTATGTGTATCATGCTAGGATAGTTCCGCCTAGAGACGGCGATGAAGGTCAAAGAGGAGGTAGAGCACGAGCCCGAGGCCGAGCACGAGGAAGAGGAAACGAGTAGTGAGTTTTCACCGTTTCCACCACACAAAGTCGCATTGAGGAGAACGCAAAGTTGAAGTGTGGGGGAGGAAGCTTGCTTCTTTTCTATCTATTGTCAGTAGATTTTAATTCCTAGTATTTAATTTCCAGTATTTCTAGTTATTACCTAAAAAAAATTAGTTCCTGTCATTCCAAAACATTTCAAAAAGTCAGTTCTCCCACCGTATTACACGTACGAATCGAGATGATTGTCATGCATATGTAAAACTCTTTTTCTTTGATTGCTTGCTTGAGGGCAAGCATAGTTCAAGTGTAGGGGAGCTTGATAACACGAAAACATATCGTATATTTAGCTTAATTTATATGTATTATTGTTTTATTTTATTTCAATTTTATTACTTTATTTCGTATAATGCCGGTATTTTGTATTTGTTTCAGGTATTTATTAAATTAGGGCTCTCAAAAGAAATGATCAAATAAAGGAGCCAAAATGAAGAGAAAATTGCTTAAAGGACGCTTGAATTGATGGGGGTGCAAATAAGAAGAAAGAGGCCCACCAACAAAGCTGCAAGCCAAAGCCCAACACAACAAGAAGGAAGGCACGTGACGAGTGGCACCCACTGGGCCACGCCGTCCGTCGCACATCCTTCCCTGCCGGTCGGCACCCCCCTATTTATTTAGTGTGGGACATGAGTCACACACTCACGCCCTGAAGAGACGTTCGTCAAAGCCCAGTTTTCTCTCCGCCAATTTCTCCTCCGTAAAGCTTGCTACTGAGATGAAACAAATTCAAATCCAAGAATCTGAAGCAGCTCTATAAATACCCAGCCAACCAATTGAAAGGGTTACAAATTTTTACCCTAGTGCCGTCATTTTACTTTCTGTAATTTCATTTTCTACTTCAGTCTACTTCTTCCAAACCACTTAGTGCAATAGATTTTCACACCGGAAATATTATTGCAAATTCAGTTTCTTTTTAAGCTTCAGATTTAGTTTTAGTTTTTAAGATTAGATTTAATTTCAACATTTATTTCAAGTCCCGGATTCAAGAATCAGTGCTGCAAGATTACAATTTTCAGTCTGCAATTTAATTCAGGTTTATTCATTAACATTAATTATTATTTACTGTTCATGTTAATTTTTCAAATTATGTCCGGATTAATTTATATCTATTATATCTGTTCTGATTCGTCTATCAAAATAATGTTTGGCTAAATATATATTATCGGTATGTAAAGTCATATAACTGAGGGAATCTAGTGACGCTATCGATGTAATTTATTAACGAAGATTTATTTATCTGGCTGTGATTTCTAATGCTTACTTAAACTGTTTTGTAACGAGAGTTAGAAACGATAGAAGTTAGGATCAATAAAAACGAGAGTTTGAGGTTTTAACTGGACCATAGGAATTAAGCATTAACCTTAAATACAGCGAGAGTGCTTTAAGGTTAATTAGTCTTCATCTGTTTTCAAAAATCATTTTAAACTTTAATTGATACAGCGAGAGCGCTCACTTAGGTTTAATTATGAGATCATAATCAATAAACACGAGAGTGTGAGAGGAAGGTTTTAAAACTAATGATTTCTACAGAAAGGTATTTTTAAATTATGATCTGCGTCGATAGTTTACTAGATCCCCGACGTCCGACTATTACATACCAATATAATTATCCTTTGATTTAATTTAATTCTATTCTTTTATTTTCCCCCGTCTGATCTCAATCAATCAAACGATAGCCTTAGATTTACGTAGTGACAATTAACTACATTAGGTCGATTCTTAGTCCTTTGGTTTCGATATCTTTTAAAACTACGCAATAGACTATGCACTTGCAGTCATAATCACAAACATACCCACTTTGTCGCGATCAAACAACAATAACAACAAAACTTAATCTTATGTGTTTACAAAAGTGCTTCTAATAAGTTGTATCACAACTGTGATGTATACACTAGGATTCAAATTACAAAAGCAGTACATAAAAGAATTATGAATATCGTTTAGAGCCTTTTGCTTTTAGCGTGCGTGAGTGTTGTACCAACTCTTCAATAAATACTTATTTATATAGAAGGACATTTTGATCCGTTGCAAGACACGCTTTCTTGATTTGGAAACTTGACAAATTACAGAATTAATTTTGTTTGCTTAATAGAAGATTCTGTCTCTTGAAAATAATTTCCAGTCGTTTAAGAAAAGATCTTGCATTTAATTCTTATAACAGAATTGTTCATCAGAGTATTATTCAGCGTTGGTGCATGAAGCGCTTATGTATCCTAGTTGCTCAGAACTTCTTGTTCTTATAGACTTCCTTCAAAGTTTTCGGAACTACTTGTTCTTATAAACTTCCATCAAGTTTTATATCTTCTTATTCTTGTAAACCTCTCTTAATGTAACCTTCTGTTTCTGAGAAATCATTGTTCAGAGCATCTTCTTCTTATAAGCTTCTCTCAATGTAGTTTCCTGCTTCGGAAAAATCACTGTTACCTACTTCAGAACTTCTGCAAAGTAAAACAGGATTAGAGTGCATATTTGTTCTTATCTAAATTTATGTGTTTGTTATCATCAAACTCTTTCAAAGATGTAGAACCAACACATGCTCTAACACTTAACTCTCCTTTAATCAAGCTCACTAACTCCATTTTTAGAGATGCAAAGTTGAACTTCAACAGGTAGAATTTTTCACCATTTTGCTTCAAATTTGTTGCTACAATATAGCCCTTGGTTCAATAATTCTCATAGCATCATTTATTTTTAAATATAGATGCATTTGGTTGATTAATTTTTTAGAGTTTTAGTTTTAAACTTGTCTGGTTTTCCTCAAATCGAGTGAGTTACACTTTGAATAAACTTTTCGTGATGATGTGGTTGAGATCGTCCATGAGAGGCGAATCCAATGACACCACTAGCATTTGTTTGGTTATGTTTTGTTTGATTCAAGATTTCAGCATAAATCCTTTTGTTTTTTTTGCTTGAGGTTGAAGATGATGAGTTGTCATCATTTAGCTAATGATAGCGTGCCAAACATTTTATTTCAATTGGTTTGACCCTTTAATGCATTATGAACGTGTTTTGACTCAGGTCTACCATGGACGCGCGTTTAAGAGCCATTAGATCTGCCAGATCATTTAATGAGCTCCCAATCCAACGCCTCCTAAGTTTTTTGATTTATTTTATTTAGTTTTAATTGTTTTAACTTCAAAAATTAATAACTCTCTCATTTTAATTCCAAAAAATATCAAAGTTTTTGCTAATTTTCTCTTTTTGATGGATATTTTTTCAGATTTTTTATTTTGATTTTACTATTTTTAGTTATTTTTGCTTTGTTTACTGGATTTTAATTGGTTTTAAAATAGTTTTGAGTTTCCAAAAATTACCAAACCCTTTTTCTAAAAATATTACATAGTTTCTATTATTTTATTATGGTCTTCTTTGAAATTTATTAGGTGTTTAGATACTGATTAAGTATTTCATCAATGATTTCTTATTATTTGAACATTTAAAAAAAATTATTTAAATGTGATTTTATTTCTTTTGGTGATTGGTGCTGACTTTTATCATATTTTGAAACTTGTTTTTTTACCTCCATCTATTTTCTTTTGATTTGTGAGTGTAAGTCTTTATGAATTCATTGTGTAGAGGCTATGATTTTATCATTCCTCTTATGGATTATTAAGATGAAATCCGATAAATATCAAAAGGAATTCATCTGGACATTTTGTTTTACATTTTTTCCATTCCCATCCCTCTTCATCTCATTCTCATTCTTGTTTTTTTTTTTGTTATTTTGCATGTGTTGCAAGTTTTTGGAGAATGATCTTTTATATCATTTCTCTAACTTGTTCTTAAACACATAAATTATTATTGACCGGCCTCGTTGTAGGGTGACTTCTATATAAGTTACTTAGCGATTTCTTAACATAGGGCTAAATTTGTCCCGAATCGAATTATCATCTCTAATACTAATAATTGACCATATAATTCTACTAACATTTACTTTAATGCAATTTATTATTCCACAATTTACTTTTCCGCTCTTTATTTTTATTGTCATTTATTATTCATTGCTTTTTAATATTATGCCATTTTCCTTTTTCTCACTTGAGCATTATTTACTCTTTGCTTGCTTGAGCTTTTATTTTGTTTGTTAATATAAAACATAAAAAAAACTTAATGAGGACTTGGTCTTTAGTTACTATACCCTATGCTTGAAGGACGGACTATTGGACTAAGACTTTGATACGTTGACTTTATTCTCTTGATATTTTGGAGTCCTTGGAGTTTACTCCAAGGAATTGGTTTGATTTTCTTTGTGTATAGGTTATTCTAAGTTCCATACTCTGTCTGAAGTCCTTGGGGTTTACTCAAAGGCATTGTGATTGAGAATTCCTCTGTATACAGTTGTTACTTTGGCCAATTTTTGTCTTAAGTTCTTGTGGTTCATTTCCAAGGCTTTGGTTTACAAGTTATTGATATGGAGATGTTATATTTAATTCAAGAAAGTTCATTTGGTTCATTGAAGCTTTGAGATAAAAATAAATACTTTTCTTGATTCTTGATCTTAGGCTTAGTACATTTGGTACTTGGTACTGCGCTTGCTTGGTTTTTTAATCCAAAGGGTGAAAACTTTACATTGACTTCTTTATGTAAAGTGTTGGCTTCTTGTTGGTTAGATATTTCTTTACCTTATATTTTACTTTATGCTTTAGGATAGTCTCTTCATCTCCTCTCAACTTCTTAAATGTTTAAAACTTCTCCCTGTCATTTCAAAACCTTCTTATGTTTGTAAACTTTTAAATTATTTTGATAAAGCTTTCTTATAAAGTCTTTAGCCCTCTGTAGCTTTCTTTTAAAATCCTTTTTTCTAAAGTTTAGGCATGAGTAATCATTATGGTGGAGATGTAATCCCCTAATATCTTGATATGATTGATTCTTTTCCACTTTAAAGAGTTAGTGGCATACTTGTTAACTTTTATCCAAGTTGGAGCTCGTCTTTCACTTATGATGCAAAGGATCCATTTGTTCTCATGTTCAAGAGTGATTGAGTGAGTTTTCTCTCCTATGATGACAAAGTGTCTATCCATTTTTAAACAAAACCTTTTGCTTCTCTTTTAAGTGGAACTACACTTGCTCTGGATTCTCCATTGTACTCATGAGGTATGTAGGCACAAGATGTAACGTCTTGCTGAGCATAATTTGAAAATCAAACACAAACTTTCTTTTACACACAACTCTTTTAACACAGGTTTATAAAAAGGTTCCTGTGGAGTATCATAGATGTGAGGGGTGCTAGCACCTTCCCCTTACATAATCAACCCCCGTACCTAAAAAAACTCATTTGGGTTTTACTTTGTTCTTTTCCCATATCCTTTAGAAACAATAAAGCGCGGTGACGACTTTCACTAAAATACGAGTCAATTTAATCCAATGGCTTTGATCTCAATTTTTCCCTGCAACAGGGTTGCCACAAGCCACCCATATGAAATAGACACTTTGGGCGCCCAAATTGGTCGTCGTATTAGGTATAAGCCTAACTATACTAACCAAACCATGTTTCCCACTAATTCACTAATGGGGAACATGGCATGCACAAAATCAGTCAAGGGTTAAGGGATAACTTCTCTTCCCTCTATTATAGGAAGAAGCCAATCTTCCCACTCTCGCGTTTTTATGACTGGAGGAAAGGGGAAATTACTCTTTTTGGTCTTTGATACAGGCCCAAGTAGTCAACTATATATACTTCACTTCAAGAAGGGCAAACAGGTCACAAAACTGCTTCAGAAACACATACAAAAACTCATCAATACCCTTACATGGATGAGCTCTTAGAACATCATAAATCTGAAATCTCAGACAGCCCTGCATAATTAAGAATTTTCCCTCATTGCACTTTTTTTAGCAAATACAAAACTATTGTGAAATTATAAAAATTACACTGTTATAGTAATCGCGCTCAAGTATTATTATTATTTGAGAAAACAATGACTTGTTAAAACAATTGCTTGAGTATACTAATAGGAATACTTCTTATTATAGAAATTAATATATACTAGTGTGAGAAATTTTATCTATTAATGAAGCCTAAAGTTTTAATAAACATAAATCCATTGTAATTTCATGGATTCTCTTATGAACTAGTTATTAATAACTAAGACTTCTGAAAAGTAATTTAAAATTTGACTCTATAACAGAGTTATAGTATAAATTCTCAACATTAGTTTTAGGAATATGACCCATAAATCTCAATGAGTTCAAACCTAAATTCTAATTCAAGTAAAAAAACTAAGGCATTAGTCATATCGCTTAACTAATTCAAATCAAATGCGGTTTTTTGCAGTTTTGATTTAGTTTGATTTGATTTGCGATTTTCTATTGGGTTGGTTTGGTTTTGAACACCCCTACCAAGAAAACACCTTTTGTTCTATTCATACAATATTTTTTTGTATTTTTAACATTGATCCTATGAAAATTTAATCAATAAAAAAATATATATTTCCACCTCAATGATGCCTTATCCCTACAACTAAATTTTCCATTCCTATAATTTATAATTTTGGGATTTATTCATTGTCTATCATGAAAGAATAAAAGAGAAACAAAAATAATAATAATAAGGATTATTAAAACTAGAGTTTGCTTTAACAATCATCAAGAAACATTTAACAATACTTTTAAATTAAAAAAATATATGATTTTCACACTATAAAGTAATTGTATAAAATTTTATTTCTACATCCAAACAAGAGAAAATATGTCAGAAATTCTCAAGTTTGTTTTTGTTATGATTATTTTATTTTTCATAATCATTATTGTAACCGATGGTAAGTTTATTTTTTCAACTTTTTCTATATTTTCTTCTTTATCTTACACATGACTTTTCGAAAGCTGATGTAAAATTCTTTAATCAGATATCTTTTTTTAGTAGTTTTCATTTCTGATTATTATGACATTCATTTTTCAAACTTGAAATCACAGGAGCTTATGTATGCCTTTCTGATAAAGAATGTCGTCGTTTTGCCTGCAAAGCTCCTAAAACTTCAAGATGCGTAGATTTATTTTGCAAATGTTTGTAACTAATTGTAGCAAATAAAATAAAGAATAATACTATGGAACTTCTAAGAGATTATAATTGTATTTGAAATTATAGTGTTGGTACTCTATTGATTTCTCTCTCACTTTTATCAATGTCCATCGAGCCTTTAATTTTATGGACATAAAATATTTTAGGGTTAATAGTAATCCACCCCTGTAATATTAGCGAATTTTGTTTTTCCCCCCTTCCTACCTTTTGGCAACAGTGGAGTAAACCGAAACACGTTCATATTATAGGGGGTAAACTACTATTAACCCTTTATTTTACTATATTTTTTTTAGAAATTATTGAGAATAATGTAGCTATACATTTAATATATATATATATATATATATATATATATAAAATAAAAACTATCCTAGATTTTCATTTAGAATAAGATTAAGGTGTGTGATATTAGTTGAATTGATAGAATAAATGAATAAGAAAAGATAAATCTCAATAATTGAAACAAATACGATTAAAGATCACTAGATAGATAGAGATTAAAAGGCGTATCTTACAAACGGAATGACATCTAACAAAGATAACCACAATAAACATGAATGTGTTTGTGTGTTTATCTCTAGGGGTGTGCATGGTATTTGCACAGATTTTTAGCAAACAATTTCTAGCCTCTTTTTCGAAGTTTATTTGTAGGATCGGCTACAAAATCCTAAAAGTTAGTGTTAGCTTTGGGAAGGTTATGGTTTTTGAATTGTAACGTTTGGATTGAGTAAAATTGAAGTGCAGAAAAACAAGGTAAAATAAAGTAAACGTGACAAAGTAAAATTGAAGGCTTGTGAAAGTAAAGACTGAAAAACATAAATTGATTTAAATTGCAAATTGGATGCATGCGAACATGTTAGAAATTGCTCGTTTCTCTCTTGAATGCGGGTACTTTGAGCTTTTCTTACGATGTTACAAAATGCGACCTCCAAAACTGAAAGTAACATCTACTTATATAGAAAAATAAAATATTATTGTTATTCTATTTCGACCAATCCCAATATGCCACATCATTTCTCCATGCAGAACTGCTCTTGGCCACCTTTCCACGTTTCCAAAACTGCTTACCACGCCTTTTTTCCATTATTTCACATTTTGAAAGAAAATTCACTAAGTCTTTTGTTGATCTTTCGACCAGCTGGCTATTCTTTTGAGGTTGATTCTCTTTCGACTACTCTCATGGCAGTCGATTCCCTCGTGGCTTGCTTTTTGTCGACTTTCTTACGCCTGCTTGGTGAAGGATAGAAAAACACTTAGAAGGGGGGGTTGAATAAGTGTAGCTTTAATACTTGTAAGATAAAAACAATTTGCACAATGATTTTTATCCTGGTTCGTTGTTAACTAAACTACTCCAGTCCACCCCCTGGGAGTGATTTACCTCACCTGAGGATTTAATCCACTAATCACACTTGATTACAATGGTTTTCCACTTAGAGACTCTTTAAGTCTTCTAGAGTATCCTGATCACAACCTGATCACTCTAGGAACAAACTGCTTAGACAACTGCTAAGACTTTCTAGAGTCTACTGATCAACAACCTGATCACTCTAGTCCTTTACAAATTAATGTAAACAAATTCTAAGAGTATTACAATGCTTCTGAAAAGCTATAATCACAACTGTGATATTTCTCTTAAAGTTTAAGCTTAATCTCACTAATATATTACAACAGCAATGTAGTGAGCTTGATGATGAAGTTTGAGAGCTTTTGAATTTGACAACGTTTTTGTATTATGCACAAGTATCATGTTTGGCTTCTCATCAGAACTTCATATTTATAGGCACTTGAGAAGATGACCGTTGGGAGCATTTAATGCTTTGCATAATCCGTACAGCATTGCATTTAAAGTTTCACTCTTTTGTCAACTACCTCGAGCCTTGTTCCCGCTGTGTCTACTGACGTTGCCTTTAATAGCTTCTAACGTTCCTTTTATCAGTCAGCGTAGCCTGCCATCTAGTACTTGCTTCTGATCTGATGTTTGTGTATACAACGTTTGAATATCATCAGAGTCAAACAGCTTGGTGCAGAGCATCTTCTTGTCTTCTGACCTTGAAGTGCTTTTGAGCGTGATACCATGAGAACTTCAGTGCTTCTGCTTCTGAACTCAAGTTCTTCTGATGCTTCCATAAACCCATGTTCTGATTCTGCTTGACCATCTTCTGATGTCTTGCCAGACCATGTTCTGATGTTGCATGCTGAACCTTCTGAGTCAGTTGCGCTGATTTGTGTATACTCTTTGTATAATTCCTTAAACGAAAATTGCATAGTATTAGAGTACCACATTATCTCATACAAAATTCATATCCTTGTTATCATCAAAACTAAGAATATTGATCAGAACAAATCTTGTTCTAACACTTGGATCGTTACTTAAGCTTTGTCAAGACTTTAGGCCTTAGTCGAAAATTTCCAGCTAACAAATCCCCCTCCCAAAAAGCCAGTTTTAATTTCGACCATGCTCGATTGAGAAGCCTGAGCCTTTTCTACTCTTTTGAATTTTCGATTGTCAGTCTATAACTGATGTCATCGGTCATGATTACCACTTTTTGTGCTGCAATTTTCGAGGTTTTCCCATCACTTCTCATGATTACCCCTACTCTCTATATCGTGGTTTTTCAAGCTACTATCACCAACTCTCATACTTCCTAAAAACAGAACCATTTTTCGCCTATATGTAGCTGCCAATTGTTCAATTTTGGCGTTTATTTCTTCTCAAAATATCATCATCTTTTCTTTCTCAAAGTTTCTTCCTCTTTGTTCTCTTCAAGTTCACTAAACTATAGAAAAAAACCTTTTCTTTCTCGTTGTTTTCTTCCCATCATCATGGAATGTCTCTAACTCCCATCAACACTCGTAATAATCTTGTAGCTTTCTCTTTGATAGAAAAGGTTGCAAGCTATTCCTCAACCATCATCTTCTGAGGAATCAAGGGATAAGAAATGACAACAACATATGATGATTCCTTTCATTGTTGACACCAAACTTTGTGCCTTCCATGGCCCCTACCCAAATGCGAGGATACAACCATCGAAGGTTCAAAAGTTCTTCCCCTTCCATACCCCAGCGAAGCCTCCAGATTTTGAGAAAAGAGCGTTCGATCTGACGTTCATGGACCCTTCTTCTAGGGTTTTTCATTTTATGCTTGCTCTAGGGAACAAGAACTATTTGGCTTGGCTTTCCAAGGTTAAGTCAAAACACAAAGCACAGTGGGTGGAGGTTGGCATTTTCAACGCCATCCAAATATCAAGGTAAGCTTACCGAATCAATCCTTGTATCATTCTCTCTTTGATTCTCTTCTAGGATGAATCGAACAATGCCTTCTAGTTTCCTTGTGGCAGGATGATGTCTACACTATTTAACGTGACAGCCATCACTGGCCTTTCCCCTTTGGGTGAAATTTTCGATGCAACTCTAGAAACGGACCATTCATTCGACTTCAAATATCCCTGCCTCAAACACTACATTGCTGACCATCACGTCAAGGACACCAAGGAGGTTTTGACATGGAACATATTGCCTTCCTAACCTTGTGGCTCTCGTATTTCCTTTTTTGTCCATGCTCATTATAGATAGCCAAAGGCTTCATTCCTCTAGCGATCTTGATCCATGAGGATCGACAAATTTCTTTAGGCAAGTTTTTGTTGGCATATTTGTACCATAATTTGGGATGTTCTACTTTAAAAATCAAACTTCTTCATACTGCCAATAGATCATTTGCTCTATCGGGACCTTATTGGCTCTTGCAATATTGGCTAAATGCCACTTTCGAACACAAATTAGGTTACCCTGTGTCGGAGGATATCATGTGTATGTCTGAAAGTAGGCATATCGAAGGAGTGAGGCTTGCATTGACTACCCTCCTAGAGACCCCTGACATGTATATTTTCATGAAGTATGTCAATATGTTCCTTGAAACTGCAACATTCATTTCAGTTATGGATCCTTTTGTGGATCGAAGCGTTGGTCCCTCCTAGTTTAGAAATCCCTTTTCTGGCATTTCCTCAAGAGATGCTGCCCAATCGAATGTCGTATGGAGAGCATTTTTGACTCCCACCCTTTTATCTTACAGAATCGACATATGCATAAAAGAGAATGGTTTCATGAGTTACCAACCCAATCTAATGGCTCGACAATTTGGTCTTAGCCAAATGTTACCCAAATATTTATTCTCTCACCATCTCGATATCATTTGGGTTGCTCGACAATTAAATGCTAAGAATCATGTAGCGTGTTTGTTAAGTGTCAAATTGTAGTTATTTTGTGTATGTAAATAGTGGCACTTATCAATGCTTTTTATTAATACCGTTTGAATAATCCCCCATTTTTGAGTAATTACGTGTACTTTACGAATACTTGTATTTTCATACACTTTTATACCGTTTGATAGTTTTGTTGTATTTTTGTAGGTATTCTTGCGTTTTCGGAGCCTTGAGGAATAAAGTATCGAAGACACGACTGGGAGAGCAAAGAGGAAATAATTCTGCTGTTCTGGTGCAGGGCGCTTCCGCGCTGTAGGGCGCGTCGCGCCCTCTTTGAGTTTGAAGAACATATGCTGGCAGAAGTTTGGGCGCGTCGCGCGCTTTTTAGGGCGCTTCGCGCGTTAGGGCGGTTTGGTACATAAGTGAGAGCGCGTTACGCGCACTGGATTGGGCGCGTCGCGCGCTGTGCATAAATCAGTTTGTATAAATAGTTTTAAACAGATTTTTCTAGGTTTTTTATCACCTCTTCTTGACAAGTTGAGCTCTGATCCTTTTTTGGTAGTTTAGAGGCTTAGGAAACACCATTGGGTGCGACGTCATGTGGATTGATCATGGATCTGACTCGATTTCATTGTACCGGTGAGATCTTTCCAGTTCATCTTCTCTCTTCCCTTTGTTTCATTCCAATGGTGGGTGTTGTATGTATATTTCTACTCTTATTGTATGTATATTTGTGGATCTTGGGATCGTTTATATATTCACTTTACAAATCATCATTGTTGTTGTTCTTGATCTTTTTGCTTAAATGCTCTGGATTTGTGTTGTTGCAGACATGAACACCATAGATCTTGATTAGGAATGATAACTGTTAGTTTCTGGGTTGCAGACATGGATTCAGGACTAACAATCTTAGTGGGTATCGAGTCTAATGCCTCCGTGTTGTTTGTGTCGGTGGAGAAATCGCTGATGTGAATAGTACGGTTGAGCTTTCGTCGGTGTTGCAGACATGGACATCGATGTGGCATCTCGAGTGATGCCCGGTGATGTTGATGCGTATTGTTTGTGTAGAGCGATAGATCTTCAGATTTAAGTATTCGACGGGTAGAACGAAATGCAATTCCATAACTATTTCTCTTAGGCTATTGAGATTGTTTATCTGCTTTTATTTACTTTTCCCGCATTTACCTTTCCGCACCCAAATCATGAAACTTAGAACGCGAGATAGTCGAACGGCGGTTCTTCTCACCAATCTCTGTGGACACGATAAATCCCGGATGAATATTTCCAAATCTTTTGTTGCTTGCCGCATTACCGCCTCAACAAAATGGCGCCGTTGCCGGGGATTGGTTGAGAGTAATCGCATTGCGATGGTTTTATATTTTAAGTTTCGTATATATGTCCATAGCGTATATTTTGTGTATAGACTCATACTTGTATTTTCTTGTATAGTTATACTTGTTTCGTTTTGTTTGGTAAACTGACTAAACAAGTTGAACTCGGATTAGCTCTTAAATTACATATCTTCATTTTTCAACTTGTTTAGTCAATTTCACCATTCCGTTGTAATTGTGTTCTTCTTATTGTTTGAGTATTTGCATATATGTGTTGTTTATGTTTTGTTGTAAATTTTATGGTTTTGTAACGTTTGTTCAAGTGTGTGGTTAGGTCATTTTCTTTAGGTTGCGTTTGAGGCGAAAGCATTGGCGTACCGCGAGGAAGTTTCTTACCATTCACGAAACAATAAAGGCGTCGAGCTAACGACGTTAAACGAGCGCTTGTTGGGAGGCACCCCAACGGTTTTATTTTTCTGTTTTTCTGTAACTGAGTTGTGTAGGTGTTAAGTGGTGGCTCACTAGAAAATCTATCTTTTTAGACTGGTCTGGTTTTTCTGGTGTAGCGCGCGTCGCGCGCTCATAGGTGCGTCGCGCGCTGGGTTGCTTTTGGCCAGTGACCTCTTTTTAACGGGTCACTCGGCTCGCCTTTTTCCCACTTACACCAAGGCTTTATAGTATAGTATTTTATCGATTTATTTTTAATTCTTTTGTTTGTGTTTAGACTCAAATTATGGCCCGATTACTTGGAGTCACATTTGGTAATTCTCCGATTGTGATAGATTCAACATGTCGGTTGTGCGGTAATGATTGTTCAAATTTGTGCGTCGCAAGGTACTCGTTTATCGCTTTCTATAGCATAGTATGTTTATGAGACTTTTCATTTGTATAAATTTCATATTATTCATTCTTTTTGCATAACTTGCTCATGACTTGAATCATAATTAGTTTCCCCTTTTTACCATAAA
This sequence comes from Vicia villosa, assembly GCF_029867415.1. Taxonomy (NCBI): domain Eukaryota; kingdom Viridiplantae; phylum Streptophyta; class Magnoliopsida; order Fabales; family Fabaceae; genus Vicia; species Vicia villosa. Next base: position 19,697,406 of record NC_081183.1, on the reverse strand, counting down.
TGTGAGGTGGCTTTCCATTGTATATATATGCGAGAGACCGACAATTCTTGTTTTAACTGGATATTATTATGTTTAATCTTTCATTTGTATTGTTTTTGTGAATGCACGAAAGTGATCAAGGCACTTGTTTGATTTTGAGCACAACTACCATAGCCAAATATTCAATTCACCTTGTGAGTGTGAGATCATTAGTATCCCTTTTGAGCCTTTTGGTCAATGTCCATGTTGTTTTTGCTAAATGCTTGTTTATGAGTGTTTGGTTCTCATTTTTGTATGGAAGTTGATTCTTTGTTTTCTTGAACCCTCAACCATGATGTTTGGTTTGAATTTTTACCTTGCCTTAGAAAGTAGGGAGTATTCACACTTTGATAATATGGTTGAATTCAAGTTGGGGAGAGAATGTTTACTTACTATTTGGTTGATTGATTATGAGGTTGTGATAAGAAAAGAAAAAAATGTGAAAAAGAAAGAAAAGAAAAAGAAAGAAAAAAGAGAAAAATTTGAATAAGAAAAGAACAAAAAGAGTTTGGAATAAGAGTGTGCTAATAAGTATTATGTTTTGGTTTGACAATTTGTGATAAAGAAGAAGTTTGATTGAAATTATATTGTTTGAAACTTTGTGGAAGTAATTACTCCCTTAGGTTTAGGCAAGTTTTTGTTTCAATTAGCTTTAGGACTTATCACTTGTTTGTTAACCGAGCCACATTACAACCTTGAAAGCCCTTGTGATTCGTGTCGTTGCATTTTCAATACTATTTTTAGATGAATGCATAATTTTGTCTATTGTTTGCAAGTTTGTCGGGTGAGTGTTCAAAGTCCTCACCTTTCGGTGTTTTTCATCTACCGATGAGTTTTTGCTAGGCGTGATTCATTATTGAGCTTGTTTTGTTTTTGGATGTTTTGTATGAATTTTTGTACTTAGGAATCGTTTCATTTTCATGTTGTCGTTGTAGGATAGTGGTAAGTATTTACTTTGTTTGTACGTTTTTGTTTGAACCGTACAATTGTTTCGTTTTTCCAAATCTTGTTGATTCTTGATTTTTTGAATTTTTACTTTTGCGATTTGAGTGTTTGGCCTTGTTTGAGGACAAACAAATTCTAGTTGGGGAGAGTTGTTAAGTGTCAAATTGTAGTTATTTTGTGTATGTAAATAGTGGCACTTATCAATGCTTTTTGTTAATACCGTTTGAATAATCCCCCATTTTTGAGTAATTACGTGTACTTTACGAATACTTGTATTTTCATACACTTTTATACCGTTTGATAGTTTTGTTGTATTTTTGTAGGTATTCTTGCGTTTTCGGAGCCTTGAGGAATAAAGTGTCGAAGACACGGCTGCGAGAGCAAAGAGGAAATAATTCTACTGTTCTGGTGCAGGGCGCTTCGCGCCCTCTTTGAGTTTGAAGAACATATGCTGGCAGAAGTTTGGGCGCGTCGCGCGCTTTTTAAGGCGCTTCGCGCGTTAGGGCGGTTTGGTACATAAGTAAGAGCACGCTACGTGTAACACCCTTTTTTTACCCCATAAAATAATAAGCATATAATCAGAGAATAAGCATGCATATAACTCAAAAGAGCGTCACATCGACGTTTTCAAAAACTAAAAAAAAGCTTTTAAAACCGACAGCATTTATCCATAAAATACAATACACCTGGTCATTTCAAATAACACCTGACATATAATCATAATTCATCCAGAATATGCATTAACAGTGGAATTAATACTCATGTGTTTCATATAAATGATACATGTCCCATACCATGATCATAATATTTGGCCTAAAGCCTTTCAACAACAAGTAACTAATTAAACAGGTTCACCAGTTATAACAAAATACATAAGCAAATAGAACATGAGTTCGACATCTAAGCTACCCAGTGTTACATGACCAGAGCATTGACTCGCTACTTAATTACGAAGCAACTCGGACGAAACTCCGACTAGATCACATGCCAGCTACTAATCGTCAAACCTGCATGTCGCCAAACGAGGGCAACATTAAAACAGAAGGGTGAGAATACAAACCATTATGAAGAAAGTATAATGAGATACAATGGTTAAAATCAACAAGTATAGGAATTCATAACACCTTGCCTAGTCATGTAAAATAATATGAATCAATATACTCACATATATTGAGCATACACCAAGTATAAGAGTATAATATCTCAATACTATATTCTCAATTATACACATAGCCATAATTATCACGTATTCTCGCATTTAACCAATTACGTATTCAAACATCACCCCTTCCCAATTATCAACTAATACGATTATCACTACAAACCAAGTGTACATAATCAATTACCAAACTCATACACATAGCATCACTACATCAATGCACATAATCAATTGTTCACTCGTACACTTACCACAACAACATAATGCACATAATCAATTATCATATTCAAGCACATATCATAACAACATAATGCACATAATCAACTATCACATAACTCTAATGTGACTCAATGAAACATGTGACACTATGCATGTGGTACCAATGTGAAATTCTAAGTTTCACCGGCCTCCGATTCATAACTCTAGAATCTAAGCCACACTTCCGATTCGGACAAGACCAAAGTCCACCAATTGTAAACATATAGTTTACGCTTCCGGTTCACTCTAGAATCCAAGCCCGCTTGTGTTTCAAAGCAAATCCACCTGTGTTTCAAGGCACACTATGATATGAATACATGTACAATATCACAAATATATGCAATTAAGATCATCCCTACCATCTTAACTTTCCGCATATCACAATAATTCAACTCTATGAATTATCCACCAATTGTACACAACATTCACAACACACACATCATTCACATATGAGAGGCCAATTAATCAATTACGATTCACACAATCCAATTAACACTAGTAACCATACTATCTCATGTTAATTCCCATTTTTGTCAATTATACATGAATACACACTTTCCACATCAAACAATTAATTATTAGAATTAATGCTATCCAACTACTCATAGAGAATCAATATTAGCACAACATCATAGCATATACATATATTTATTCTCAACATAAACATATTCATGCCAAAACACAATTACGGACGAATTCCCAAAATACCGTAATTTACCGATAACCGAATAATTTATCCAAGTTCAAGTATATTCCAAATAAATAGTCTTATTAAAATTAATTCAACTATTAATTTAATTAACCAAGTAATAATCACACTATATTAATTTAATTCACTCCTATTTCTACTCCATTTCCAATTTCTAGCATTCTATTGCTCAAGACCATTTTTTTATTGAAAAGAATATCGCGCTAGCTTTCTAACGCTTCGAACGGAGACTCAAACGGAGTTACGGTTCAAAAGATATGAATTGTTAAAGTTTCAACAAAAAAAACAAACACCGACATCATACACTAACAACTCTAAACATGTCAAAATTACGCAAAACAATTAAAAATATGACTCTTAATAACTCTAAACAACTCTGACAACTTATTGTCAACTCTAACAACTCTATTGACAACTCTAACAACTCTATTGACAATTATATTAAATTGTTAAAATTTATTTATAAAGAATATTTAAATAAAACACAATTTCGGTCGATTTGTAAAATATCATATTTTCAACAAAATAACACCACCATGTTAATCTACTAATTAGACTTAGCTACCACGTAAATTTTCATTAAATTCCGGACAACTAATTATACCACTTAATTCGGCTATTCGGTCAAACGAAACTATTTTGATTTATCTTTTATTACATGATTACTAATGTTTCACAATAACATCTCATATCCACTATACACTGCATATATGTATCGCTACAGTGGATTGAATAAACTAATATAAGCCACATTTGCATCTTGTTAGAATATTCAATTTTATTTTTATAATTATACTAGGATCTTGCATGGATCATCATGGAATTTCTATGGCACCTCTATGGAACATCAAATGTTACATGTGTCAAACAGAGACAGACTTCATTTGTAATTTTTGTCAAATTACATCATAGCAAATCAACATAATGCAAATGAAGAGAAAAGAAATGGAACCAAACTGTATCCAGGTCAAGTTCCAATGTGATTTCATAAAAATAGGATATACATGATAACAGTACCGTGTCAGCACTTGTGTTCTATCAAAAAGCATGGAGCCTTAATTATAGTCAAGTAGAACTTATGCAGGAAAACATTGGAAATTAATTCAATCTATCAATGCATAGAACTGACACAGAACAAATAACCAATCCTCAAAACCTAATAAAATAAGTGCAAATCACGACACACCACCAATAATTGAATAAAAGAAAAAGGAATTAAGTGATATAACAGACGTGTGTCTCACAAATACTGAGCATATTAATTCATTTCCAAATTCATGGATTATTGTTCAAAATCTAAAATGTCAAAATCATAAAAATTTGGGATTTCAACCTAAATATATTTCTACCCATTGACCCAATTATATTAACCCATAATAATAAGGATTCTCCCCCTTACCTCTTCAATTTTTCTGGAAACCCTAGCTTCTCCCTTGTTCTTCCCCTTTTTCCATTTTTCTTCCTCTTTTCTTTCTCCACTTTTCTTCTATCAGTAAATGACCCAAAGAAAAAGATATGTCACCCTAACTCCCTTCACTTCTTACTATCATATTATATTATTTGGGCTTAAGAATAATACCCTTAATTTAATTATTAGGCCCAATAAGACATAGTGTTATAATATCTCTATTTAGTTCAAATAAATTAAACCAATACAAATATACACATAGTCAACTAATTAAATTAATTATCATATCACCAAATAATTAAATAAATAATTAACACATCAAATAATTAAATAAATAATTAACATATCAAATAATTAAATAAATAATTAACACACCAAATAACATAAAATAGTATAGTAAAATAAATACTAATAAAATCCTCCAATAACTCAATGTCTCATATTTCCGGTCTAATCTTAATTACTCGGAAAATTCCCAAAACGCTAAATATTAACTCATTAATGTTTCTAATAATAGAAACATTAAATTTTTTGATTAAATATCAATCCGCTATCCTGAACTGATACCGATTAAATCATCTCAAAACGCGAAAATTTCAATAAACATCATAAATGAATAAATAAGCAAATAATCATTAAAAACACCAAATAATATAATTACTAATATAATTAATAAAATATTAATAAAAATCGGGATGTTACACTACGCGCGCTGGATTGGGCGCGTCGCGCGCTGTGCGTAAATCAGTTTGTATAAATAGTTTTAAACAGATTTTTCTAGGTTTTTTATCACCTCTTCTTGACAAGTTGAGCTCTGATCCTTTTTTGGTAGTTTAGAGGCTTAGGAAACACCATTGGGTGCGACGTCATGTGGATTGATCATGGATCTGACTCGATTTCATTGTACCAGTGAGATCTTTCCAGTTCATCTTCTCTCTTCCCTTTGTTTCATTCCAATGGTGGGTGTTGTATGTATATTTCTACTCTTATTGTATGTATATTTGTGGATCTTGGGATCGTTTATATATTCGCTTTACAAATCATCATTGTTGTTGTTCTTGATCTTTTTGCTTAAATGCTCTGGATTTGTGTTGTTGCAGACATGAACACCATAGATCTTGATTAGGAATGATAACTGTTAGTTTCTGGGTTGCAGACATGGATTCAGGACTAACAATCTTAGTGGGTATCGAGTCTAATGCCTCCGTGTTGTTTGTGTCGGTGGAGAAATCGCTGATGTGAATAGTACGGTTGAGCTTTCGTCGGTGTTGCAGACATGGACACCGATGTGGCATCTCGAGTGATGCCCGGTGATGTTGATGCGTATTGTTAGTGTAGAGCGATAGATCTTCAGATTTAAGTATTCGACGGGTAGAACGAAATGCAATTCCATAACTATTTCTCTTAGGCTATTGAGATTGTTTATCTGCTTTTATTTACTTTTCCCGCATTTACCTTTCCGCACCCAAATCATGAAACTTAGAACGCGAGATAGTCGAACAGCGGTTCTTCTCACCAATCTCTGTGGACACGATAAATCCCGGATGAATATTTCCAAATCTTTTGTTGCTTGCCGCTATACCGCTTTCAACAGTGTCTTAAGTTCCACAAAAACTACTCAACTCTCAGAACTCCCAATCTTCCTATTTCAACAACCCTTTTTTGTATTCAAGGAATTCAACCATTGGTGGTCTTAATTGGCATCTGCTAAACAGGTTGCAGATAACCTGATAAAAGTATATCGGTTCCCTCGAATGAAGATGCCGAGGGCGTCTTGTAATATCCCAATTTTTCTATTTTATTTATTTGATAGCTATTTTATTATTAGTATAATTATTTAATTATTATTTGGTGTGATAATTAACTAATTATGTGTTATTATGCTAATAGGGTTAATTGAACTATTGGTATAATAATGAGTTAATAGCTATTGAGCTCAATAGTTGAGAATATATATAATAGGATGGAATGGGTAGCTAAGCCCATTAACTTAAGAGAATGATAGTAAGAGAATTAGGTCATTCTCATAGTTTTCATTTTGGTAAAAGAAGAGAAAAGAGAGAGCTCAAGAGAAGATAAGAGAAAGAGGAGAAAAAGGTAACTAAAAATAGAAGGAGATTTAACCTAAGGAGGGGAGAATCCTTATTATTATGGGTATGGTATAACATGCTATGGGTAGTAGTATGCTTAGGTTTTCATCTCTCAATTCCTCATAATTTCATATGTTAGGGTTTGAGTAAATCTATGAGATTTTGTAAATTAATTATGTTTAATGATGTTATAATGATGACCCATGGTTAGAAACATGATTAGGAACCTTATATATATGGTTAATTGTTGTTTGGATGAACTTTTGTTGGTTAAAAGTGATTTTCGGAACTGCTGTCAAAAATTGGATTTTTTCAAAATATCGCAGAGGGCGTGTTGCACGGTGGAGCGTGCGTAGCATAATCTTGAAAAATAAACGAACCATTTTATAAAACGCAGCACACGTAGCGCGGTAGTCTGGGCGCGTAGCGCAGCCTGATCTGGAAAATTTTGTGATTTTGATGATTTGACTTGGGATCTTGTATGCTTATGATTTAAGATGGGTTTTCATGTATTCTAATAATTTATTCAATAATGTTTGGATAGGTTTTGAATAAAAAATGAACTTATACATGAAACTTGTGTTTTGGTTATGTATAATATGAATTTGGTGAATTCATATGCGACTCAATGAATGCAACATCACAAATATAATCACGACAAAATCGTCACGAGGCATACGCCTATGTCGCAAATATTACCAATAATTAGAGGTAATTCGTCGTCACTTTATTTCCTGCATTTCACAATAATTCACAAAGTAGTAGCATCACCACATCACAATATATCACAATAACCAATCGACAACAACGATTCAACAACGACAGATCAACACAATTAGTCCACTCAAACATCGCAATACATCACAAGGAAAATAACGGTTAATGGTATACTTCCCGTTTAAAACTCCATTTTTTAAACACACACATTTTTAATTAAGAATTACATATAAAGACAACAATGCATCAGCCAATAAAAATACCATATATAAATAAGGGTTAATAGTAGTTTACCCCCTGTAATATGAGCGAGTTTCGGTTTACCCCCCAATGTTGCCAAAAGCAGGTTTTGCCAACGATTTTTTTTGAAAAAACCGTTGCCAAGAGGTAGGGAGGGGGGAAACGCAAAATTCGCTAACATTACAGGGGGGTGAATTACTATTAACCCTATAAATAATGTCGGTCAAATACATAATCCAAACCAATAGTCGAGAACATCATCAAAAATACATAAACAAATCAATTATAAATACATTATAAAAAAACTACTGAGTATGCCGGATAGCATCCTGCGTACCGTCCTGGCCTTGTCCTCCAGCTCCGTCTTCGCCTCCGAGTCCACCAAGGGCTCTGCTGGCTCTACTCATGGCGTCAAGTGTCCCTCGGGTCCTGGCTCAATATCGACGGTACAAAAATGCACTCTCTACCATCCTGATCATATCATCCAGGACACGCCTATGAGCAGTCCCCTCCGGGAAGAACCCTCTACAATAGCTCTGAGGCCCCTGTCAGCTATCTAATAACACAGAGGAAGAAGATCCAGAGTGTGGTCCAATTGAGCCTGATGCGCACGAAGAATCTCCTCGTGGCCTGGTTTAGGCGGACCTCCCCCGACAGTTGGAGGAATGTAAGGGTGTGAGACTTTGTAGTACCAAGAGATGTATCCCTCGGCACAGCTCCAATCGTGCTCTCATGATGTCGCCCGTGCCTCTTCAGGGACCACGTGCTGCTCCCAATCTACGAAGATCTCCTCTAACTGCATGCGGGTCATGGAGATAGGAGCTGAGGCAGTAGGATCGTGAGGTATCGTCTGCTCAAATCTGAACACTCGTATGATGCGCTCCGGAATATAGCGTACAACAATGGTCGAGCTGGCGGCCAACCATCCGGAGTACAGAGCTATCTCGTCAAACGGAACCGTCTCCCGTTGCGCAACATAGCAGTCATACCTGATGTCCTCGGCGGCCATGCGGTCAAGACCGCGCCTGTATGGATTCGGATTCTGGTTCCCTCTGCGGGGGATGAAACGACTGGCACGCGACATGACCTCTGTGTAGGTGGACACCTCTTCCCAGCCAATAATGTCTAGGAAGTGTTGTAGTATCCAAGCCTGAAACAACAAAACACGATTATTTTAAAGTACTATTAAAAAATATAAAAGAGTAGAAGAGTATAAGATTGTTACCACTAAAAGTGTACAGCTGCCCGCCACAGTTCTTGCCTTCCACAGGCATCCCTCTCCCAGTCTGTAGTAATTGTACACCAGTACAGCCGCTCCCCAGTTGTACTCATGGATACTTGCTATATCCGATAAGTACGTAAGGTATACGACATCTGTGTACGTCGAGCTCGTGTCCATAAATAGCTGGGTGCCTATCAAACATAGGAAGTAACACCTCAGCGCCCGCTCTCTATGCTTAGCCTGCTCCAAGTCATCTCCCTCAGCCTGGTGTGCCGCAGTGAGCTCTAAGTCATACTGCGTCTGAAGGAAGCTAAACCTAACATGGCCCCCTTGAGTCCTCTCGACCTCCTCAAGGGCATCATCAGGATCAGCCCCCAGCTCAACAATCAGCATCTTTTGAGCTTCTGCTTTCGTCATCCCACTGTGACGAAAGAGGGTACCTCTAATAGGTAGATGAAGCAGGCATGCCACATCATCTATGGTGATAGTAATTCCATAAAGGCTGCAAGCATACCATTATGTATAGTATGGTAGCCGAGCGTACAAAGGTCCCTCAAGCCTGAAGCTGCAAGTACCTCTTGAAATCATGGCTGGCCAGGCTGCGCGAGATCCCTAATCTTCTGCCCATGGTTGTAGAACCTCTGGGATTTTATAAAAAATTTAAACGGTCAGTAATAATCAAGGTGAGAGCTGAAGAAAATAAATAAATATGTAACTATCAAATAAAACTTACAGTTCCATCCCATATACGTCTCGCAGCATGATTTGCATATCCAGTAAGTAGAGAGGCATCTACGGGCCTACCAGGGTACCAAACAGGCTCTGGCCCTCGCACCAGATCATCCTCGTGTACCTCCGGAGGTGGCCCGGTAGAAGAAGAACTGACCCGACAAAGTCTACGTGAGGGTGGTGGCAAGCCTGAAGCTGAAGCACCCTTAAGATCATTCTGAGGTCTTCGTGATGGAGTAGTAGACGTAGAAAGCCCGGCTGGAGCGGGTGATGGAGTGGGCCTGGCTGAAGCAGGTGATAGAATGGGCGCGGCTGAAGCGGGTGATGGAATGGGCCTGACTGATGTAGGTGAACGAATGGGCGCGGCTGGAGCGGGTGATGGAGTAGGCTTGGCTGATGCAGGTGAAAGAATGGGCCCGGCTGAAGCGGGTGTGTCGGATGTAGAAGTAGAAGGTGGGTCAGGTACAACCGCAACTCCATTGGTCACCTGAGATACTGTGCACAACGTCCGTTCTCACCGAACGAATGCGTGCTGTGCTGTCCTACCATGTATGTCCCTATCCGGACCATGAGTCATGATGTCTACATTATGATACAAAATGATCGAGTTAGAAATTGCGTATTTATAAATAAACATAAAATAAAAACAGAAAAATACTCTTCCGTAGATGGATCTACGGAAGGACCTTTCTTTCAAAAACTTTGGGTGTTTCCGTAGATGCATCTACAGAAGTGCCTTAACATACATCTCTTTCGTAGATGGATCTACGGAAGCTACTGAAAGCAGAGAACGCCACAATGACGTCTTCTCCACTGTTCAATCACCAGAAAAACCATTTTTGTGCCTTGATCGTGCGTTTAAACCCTAAAACATTACCTACATTGTCTATAAACACTATTTCTAAACCTATCCAATCAACTATACACCTAAATATCGAATTCTAATTCGATTTCACAACTACTCTAAAATAACTCAAAATATTGAAAATTTACCGATTAAATTGATATTTAAACTTGATGGAATGTGTAGGTTGTTGATGTTAACAATGCCGGCCGAACTTGAGAGAAAAAAATGCAATGGAGGGAGTTGTTTGATTTTTGGGTCGGGAGAGTTTTTGAGAGAGAGAGCAAATAAAAACTGAAGAATGAGGAGGGGAATGGTCTGGCGCGAACTATAACATCAAACTCTTCCGTATATGAATCTACGAAATGTTTCCGTAGATGCATCTACGAAACAAAGTAAACTCAAACAAAAAAAATGTGCTTCCGAAGATCCATCTATGAAAGCACGAGGACAAAATTGTCATTTCGGTGGTACGCCTAAATGTTATGGGGTGGGTTGAGAAATTTTCTAAATCATTCTTTCATTTTTATCAAATTTTTTTTAAATTAATTTTATTTGAAAAGCGCTATTATTAAACAAAAGGAAAGAGAAAGAAAATATCAAGATACATTGGTCGGTGATACGGCGAGTCTGTATCTTCTCTCTTCAACATCACTCTAAACCCTAATTCCAAAATTCAACAAATTTTCCCAATTCTTCTCCTCCTCCTTCTCCGTTTCTCTGCACAAACCCACACACCGTGACCAACCTCTCACTCCATCTCCCCCTTTGCCGCATCACAGGTTGTTCCTCACTGGTTTCGGTTTCGCGTTCCCACTGGTCACGGAGAATCGCTCTCATCGATTTTTTTTCTCCTGCTCTGAAACTGAACTTCAGTTTCGCTTTTTGCTTCAGGTAACGGTTAATTTTATTCATGTTTAGTTTTACATATGGCTATGACTGAAATTTTGTTTGTTTTTTAAATTTTTTTTTATGATTGATAATTTATGAGTGGTATATGGAACAGTAGTTTGATAAGGTTTATTGAGGAAGATGAATTGTTTGAGATTGATGTGAAGTTCCCTGTTGTATACATGTTCATCATATATCAGTGAATGATAGTGTTGTAAGAAAATATTTGTACCTACTTTTTTTGTGAGAATAAATTTGCTAAATGTGAGATTGGTTAACATCATAAGTAACATATTATAGTCACTAGGGCCATTAAAGAGCTTATTTAGACTTATTCTATAATCATCTGCTCAAGTGTTTGGAAATTGGAAGAGTTAATGTAAATAGATTATATGTCTACTAGCGGTCTTGAGTTTATTTTTCGTATGCACGTTTAAATAGCTTGTTAAAAGAACTTACTCAGATCTAATGTGATGGTTAATCATGTAATCTCTTTAATGGTGGAAATAATTTTTTTGGAAGTATTTATATGATTAGTGTTAGGGGTGGCAAAACGGGTCTGGCTGAATTTTTTGTCCGCATTCTTTTGCGGGGGTGGACCCAAGTTTTAGGCCCTCACCCTCTACTATGTTCGCCTGCGGCCTGTCCCATTTTTTGCAGACTTTTGCGAGCGCGGGCATTAACATGAGTTTTGTTACTTTTAGGCTTTAGAGGTGTAGGGCTCGTTAGTCTCGCCCCACCCCGCCTTCATACTTTTGCGGGGTGGACCAAAGTTTTAGGCCCGCACCCTCTACTATGCTCACACTGCCCCGCCCCATTTTTACCGGCTTTTGCGAAGCGGGTTTGCCTGTTTGACACCCCTAATTAGTGCTCATTAAATAAGTAGTTATGAAGAAGTTTCGTTTTTCTAAACACCTAGTGCACATTCAATTATTTATATCCAGATTAAAACAAAGAAAGAAGGACGTTGTAACATAATTGGGAATTAAATTATTTATCTTGCAAATTAGTGATTTGTGTTTTTATTATTTGTTTCTCATAAGTGTACTTATTGGACAGGGAACAGTTGGACATTAGAGTCGTGATCACTGCATTGTGAAATTTGTATAAATATATTTCCAAACCAAGTTTAACCAGCTTTCGGTTCATGGCTGGATTGTTGCTTGGTGATGCCTCTCAACAAGGAGCACATCAAGTTGGTTCTCAAAGATACTCTGAAGAGAAGCCAGAGGATGGATCAAGATGGTATTTTTCGAGGAAGGAGATTGAAGAGAATTCACCATCCCAAGGAGACGGCATAGATTTGAAGAAAGAAACATACCTACGCAAATCATACTGTACATTTCTGCAAGATTTAGGCATGAGACTTAAAGTGTGAGTTTTATTGGTAGCCTTAGACAACTATCTTAACTGCAATAACTCCTTTTTATTTTATGTTCCATTTAAGACATTGCATCATTGCAAGTATTCTTGGTTTCTCTTTATATTATGTACTGTTGTCGGCAAATTATTTTTAAAATCTTTCTTAAGGTAAGATTATTTTATATGTGGTTTGTTTCTTTATTGGAGCTCGTTAGGATTATTCTAATGAGTTAACGTGTCTATAGATTATATTTCTAGAAATTTATGGAAAGGTTTGTTTCTTATCATTTTAAAATTTCTCATAAATGGTGACAAAATTACTGATCTTCTTTTATCCTGATGTTGATACTGATTTAAATCTGATGCAGACCTCAAGTAACTATTGCAACAGCAATAATATTTTGTCACAGATTCTTTCTGCGGCAGTCCCATGCAAAGAATGACAGGAGGGTGAGTCTGTATTTTGTAATTCAAATTCACACATTTTATGGGGTAAATTGTTATCTGATTGAAGCATGAATAAATTTTATGCATATGCGTTTTTTGGTTGGATAGTCAATATAGATTGTTGGGTATTTTGTTATGATAATTCCATTTGTTAGAATCCATGTATTTTGTAGGGTACTGTGAAATGGAAAGGTGTATGTTATACTGTATGTTATACAATGATTGGCATATATAGGCGAAAGAGTTAGCAGCCTATCTATCGGTAGTTTTATTGTCAGCAGTTGAATATAGAAGTTGTGGCAATCAGCCAGATTTTTGGTTAATGTTTAGCTTGTTTTTTTATTGGTGTTGGACTTGTATTTTATCTTTATTGTATATCAATTTCTGAAATTATCACATTAAATGCATAATGCTACATTGTTGAGAGAAATTATTATGAGAATATTATATTTTCCTTTTTCAGTCATCCAACTAACTGGATAGTTTTAATCTAGGCCTAGTGAGTCAATCACTATCCTACCATACCTTATGGATCTGAGGACAATTGTAAACACTATGCAATTTACTGATCCCGTGCTCATAAATCACAATGTGGTTTGGTTGATTAGAGTAGGATTCCGGTGGCAACTCAAACTCATGAGATCAGTGAGCTTTATGAGTTGGGTTATTACGGATTATTCCGCCGATGAAATAACAATATCATATTTTGTTTGATATTTTTCTACTACTTCCATCATCTATCTTGGTTAGTCTGTAGGCAATAATCATTGAAGTGTGATGTGAATAACTATTTAGCTATTTAGGTATCAAAACTATGTACATACTATGGTAGTATGATTGGTTTTATTCTCTGGTTCGTATAAGATTCAAAGATATTAATATTTATGCGTGGCTTAATATTTTGTGCATCTTGGGTGATGATGATTATAAATTATTTTCATGTTAAACCGATGGATTGATGCTTATTTGTTTTATAAGTTTGTAGCCTCATAGCATACCAGGTTAGAAATAACTATTATGAATTCAGTTTAATGACTTTCCTTATAATATGATTATTGTTGGCTAAACATAAATTGCATTTGTAGAATTGTTCTATGTCGGTCATCAGCCTACTTCATACTCTGTCAGTTGTTTGAGTTCTTGCTGTGCTATCTATGTTCACATATTATTTTATGCTTTTGTTATATTGTTTTGAACAAAAATTTTACAGCCGATATTTCTTGTGTTTTTCTGTATTGGATTCCTTTTTCTTTATTTAGCAAACTTATGGATCTATTGTCATCTTTATCTTCTATTTGTTAGACTTTCCTATTTTTTTCAGCATTTATTTAAGTCCATGGACATGTACTCCCGTCAATTATACATGTCTGAATGCTTAGTCACCAATTGTTTTTTTATCTTCACAGGATGCATGTTCAATAGTATGTAGGATGAAATATTAAGTTAAAGACATGGTAAAAATTAATTACTTACAATGTTTTGCAGACCGTTGCAACAGTATGCATGTTTCTTGCTGGCAAGGTTGAAGAAACTCCCCGGCCATTGAAAGATGTGATCCTTGTTTCATACGAAATTATAAATAAGAAAGATCCGACAGCAGTTCAGAGAATCAAACAGAAGGTATGCAACTTAATATGTCCCACTGTTAACAACCCACAATTAAGAATTGAATTATAGGAAGAGAGACAAAAAGAAATAGGGTGAACGTATGAATAGTAAATGTGATAAGGATTGGGCTCCTCTGGATGCGGGGTTACTTTAGAGGTTAAAGTGCTGAATCGTAACTGTTGCAATTAATGGCCTGGTATTGAACGACTTCATAACTTGTTTTCCGGGTGCATATTCTAATTAAAATCTCGAGTGTTTTCTTTTTCAATCAGTGGTTATTATTGTTTCTTTGCCTACTATCCTAATGCCTCCCCCTTTGAAAATCCATCTTCACTTCAAAGTGGCAAATTGGGGATTCCCGTTAGTCATCTCCCCACCATGCTTCAATCCTTGACTCTTGATAGAGAGCCCAAGCTGAGGCAATTGGCCCATATGCAGATTCGGTTTAGCGAGTGTCATGTGGTTCTAAGGTGTACAGAATAGAGAAAAAGGGAGAGTGGGCGAAGAATGAAGTGAGGTAATGTGTGAAATGCTGCGCAGGCAGTAAAAGAGTAAAATAGGGAATCATGAGGGGAATTCGGCTCACATGATCAGAAGAGCTGTGGCACTAGGAATTCATTTCCTCTGTAAATCCTCATTTATGTAAATAGTAGTCTTATTCTATAGCTTTTTTACTGTTTGATTTATTTTTTGCATCCTTAGTTCTTAGCAACTCTAGTTAGTTTTTCTATCCTCAATCACTTGTCTGTTGCGCTCATCTGTTTGCTCTGCTCTTTTATCATGCCAATTTTGCCTAGAGGATATTGAGCAGTGTTGAGTCACTAACCCCTGCATGAGAAGAACTAGGGTGCCCGTTTAATTGTCTGCACCTGAAAAGTTTTCAGCTCAATCAATCCTGCCTAGAGGTTATTTCCCTTTGAAACTCGGAAGTTCCACCTTCGCCAATTTTTGGTACTCCTTGTTGTTATTTGTGCTGGTGCTACCGTCTACTTCCCGTTTTTCAACTTTCTTATGCTTAGGCAGAAGAACCCCTATCTTTCCCAGGTTTCTTAGTCTATAATCTCCTGCGTCTTTATGCAAGAAGTTTTTTGACGTTGTCTACTGCTGCCACATTCTTCTTAACTTCATAGAGATGAATGTAGGGGCGAACAAATTAAACAGTTACAAGGCCTTAAGCACAACCATATCCAAATCATTTTAAAAAAAATATCAGCAATTTGATAATAAAAAATGACTTGGCCCATTTTTTTTTTATCATAGTTGGATTATCTGATTTTTTAAACCTGACAGGTGAGTTGAGGTCCATATCCAAACTTGGTTATTTGATTTTTAGCCTCTATTGCTGTTCTCTGTTCCCCCAGTTCCGCTATTCTCCATTGCAGTCTGGAGTCAAAATTTAAAACTAATTCTAAACTGAATCTCATTCACGATCAAGATTTTTTTCACTCCTGATTCATTCTCTCATTCCCATAAATCCAGCAGCAGCACACATAGCATTCCTCGTTTCTTTTGCAACTAACTTTCCAGGAAGAGGCTGGAGTTAGAGAAGCTCTGGCCATATCCTGGTGTAGAGGACTCTCGATGTTGTGGTTTGTTTTTGAAATCCAATATAAATGAATGGGTTTGACCCGAGTCTTTTTCTTGAAAATCCTTCAACCCTTTAGCTTAAACGAGTTGAGCTACCTGATTTCTCTAACTGTTCCCTTCCCTCTTATTAACACCTATTTTTCTATTATCAAGCGATCTCTGCTCCCTGTATTGAACTATAACTTCCTATTGATACTGTTTGTTGTCCAGTTGTTTGATTTAGGTGCTGTGGTAGATATCATTTTTCATGATTAACTTCCACCTAACATCCACTGTAGTGGAAATGTTTACTTGTCTGTCCTATTTGTCCCTGTTGCTAGGAAGCTGGTGCAGACCAAAAATGATTTGCAAGTTATATCTAGACTGAGTTTAATTTTTTTAAAATTTGTTTTTGTTTAACCTACAGTGAATTTCAAAATTGATTTTTTAAGTATTATTTTTCTTCCTACCTCAAGTTTTATTAATTTTCCTCTCGTAGTTAATTTTTTTAACCTGCAAAATAGCACAGTAAGTTTATCTGGATTTATTGTCTTTTTATAACCGAAAGTTTCATAATTAAATTTCTTTTGAAGTTTACATTTTCTTCCTACCTCCTGTATTATAAATTTTTCTCATGCATTTTTTTGTACATGCAAAAATGGAACAGGAAGTGTATGAGCAGCAGGACTTAATTTTTCTCATGTAATTAATATTTTTTTTAACTTGCAAAAATAGCACAGGAAGTTTATCTAGATTTATTGTGCTTCTATTACCAAAAGTAAATTTCTTTCAAAATCAAATTTCTGTTGAAGTTACATTTTCTTCCTACCTCCAGTGATATAAAATTTTCTCATGCATTTTTTTGTACATGAAAAACTGGAACAGGAAGTGTATGAGCAGCAGAAGGAGTTAATTCTACTTGCAGAGAGGGTTGTTCTTGCAACTCTTGGTTTTGATTTTAATGTGCACCATCCTTATAAACCTCTTGTTGAGGCAATAAAGAAATTTAAAGTTGCTCAAAATGCCCTTGCTCAAGTTGCTTGGAATTTCGTAAATGATGGGTATGATTCGTATGATGTTTACACCATTTTTGCTATGGCCAATGGCCTTTTGAATTTCCTTTCCTGAAATTAGGGTGTGACATGCGCAGACTTCGGACATCTCTTTGCTTGCAATTTAAGCCCCATCACATTGCAGCTGGAGCTATATTCCTTGCTGCCAAGTTTCTAAAGGTGAAGCTCCCATCAGATGGGGAGAAGGTCTGGTGGCAAGAGTTTGATGTCACCCCACGCCAATTGGAGGGTTGGTGTCTTTTTTTTCGATACTAGTGGTATAAAGAAAAAAAAAACAAAAGTACCAACTCATCATTATCATTTCTCTTTTTCTGGCTTCTAATTTCTGTTTCATATTTCCCTCTTTTTGGAGTGTGGTGGTATCTTTAGTGTATTCTAGTATTAGAGTATTACAATCATGCCAACATCGAGTAACAGCAGTTATTTATACTTTTTAAATTTTATTTCAATGCAACACCCAATATTTACCTACTTTTTGCAGAAGTCAGTAACCAAATGCTCGAGCTTTATGAGCAAAATCGAATTCCGCCTTCCAATGAGGCTGAAGGAACTCCAGGAGGTGCGACTTCCAATCGGACCTCTGTAAAAGCTCCAAGTAATGATGAAACTGTAGCTGCAAACAGTAATTCCCAGACCGGAGGCACAAGTTTAAGACCTGAAACGTCGAAGCCTTCATCTTCCAAGACCATGTTTGATTCATCTGGCGCTAATCAGGTTGGACGCCCCGTCTCAAATCCTGGTAGAAGCAGTGATTATGGGGCTGTAGAAATGAAGCACCGGGTTGAAGACGATGTCAAAATTAATCAACAACCTGAGCAGGAACTTACTTATAAGGAAAACATTCACCAAGCTCAAGATACAGTGAGATCCAGATCTGATAATGGTGAGAAAGAGCTAGAAAACAATTTTCCGAGAACTGAAACCAAAGATCACGCTGAATTTAGAGATAAACATAACAGCAGAAACTCAGATCACAGGGATAGTATACTCAACCGGCCTCCTCAAGAAGCCATTAAAAAAATTGATAGAGACAAAGTAAAGGCTGCATTAGAAAAACGAAGGAAAGCAGCTGGTCATATAACCAAAAAAACAGATATCATGGATGACGATGATCTCATTGAGAAGGAACTGGAAGATGGAATAGAATTGCCTCCTCCGAGTGAGAAGAGTAAACAAGATAGAAGGCAGAACTGGTCTAAGCTCTCAGCAGATAGATCAGATTATGAAAACACACATGCGAGACACCAAGATCATGCAGACGAGCAACCTCATGGGGTAAGGAGTTTTCCATCACGCGAACTGGATCCAACTGCAGTGGAAGAAGGTGAGGTGTCAGCTTTTGATGATGTCAGTGCAGGTCTTTCTTCACCCAAATCAAGCCACCGCAAGAGGAAAGCTGGAAGCTCACCTGATAGAGTGGCGGAGGGGAAACAACGACATAATTATGGCCCTGGATCTCACCACAATAATCGTTCTGATTATGTTGAAGATCGGAGCAAGGCCAGCAGGCTAAGCCATACTGAGAGAGACAGCAAAAGGCATGCTCAGGAAAACCATGTTTGAGCATGGGCAAGTTATTATTCTGAAATATTTTCTGGTCATAAACTCCTTAGCTGTCAATGGAACTCTCTGATAGAGGAATTTTACTTGTTGTAAGGACTTGAAAACAAATTCAATTTGATTGGAGGGACAAATGTCATTTCCTCAATTTATGGACGTTTGGGAAAAACTGTATTATAGAAGGTAAGTGTTATAATATATAGTAGAGTGAGACCTGTAATGGAATGTCCATTTTCCCACATGATCCATGTTTTTGATGATTACCCTTGTGAAATAATTGTAGTTAGGATGATTATGAATTATGAGCGCTGAGCAACTAAAAGGGAAGATTGTTGGTATTCTGTACTATGTTTAGGAGTTTGAAGTGCTTTTCTAGTGTCTAGTTTATTTATATATATAACACTTGGAAGTTGATATTTGATTTAATATCATTGATGAAGAAAGCGAAATTAATCGTTTACAGCCTTATACAATACCCTATAAACGGGATCCTCTGATAATTTTGTATGCCATTTAGTGTTTATCTGGTATGCCATTTAGTGTTAAAACCTATGATTAATAGCATGTTGGAATAGCTTGAAAACAAAATGTAGCTTTTGCTCCAAAGTGCGTGTCTACCAATTTTCACATCAGGAGTTCCATTTCAATAATAAGATCTCCCCAATATAATCTTTTTGTATTTTGGATCCTATAAAACAGGTTAATACAAGTTAAATTTTCTCTGTCTAATTCAATAGGTGTACTGGTTTAACATTTTATAATTTGTCATCTCATGAACATGGCTTGCCTTTTCTCTAGTATGATATATTTCCATGAACATGGCTTGCCTTTTCTCTAGTATGATATATTTCCTCTGATAAATGTTGAATTTTTTTGAAGAGAGATTATAGTCATTTTAGAGACGGAAATAATAATTTACTTGCCTGAGTGTTTAATTTCATACAAATGAGAGAGTTCAAAATAAGTTAATTGAGAAGTTAGATTATTTATCTCATTTTCTCCATGATTAGTGATGAGACACATGTTTACTTATTATTTTCTTTTAGATTCTTTAAAGGAGTCCATTTTATTTTCTGTCTCATGCTATATATGTCGTCTTTGATTATTTTTTAGGTCTTTTGAATCTTCAAGTTTTTTTTTTTTTTTGATTTTGAAGACATTTTGACATTTCTTTTTCAGATCGGAAGCCATTTGATTTAAAGGACGATCTTTCTTCATTAAAAATTTGTGGTTTCTTTTAGTGCCTTATAATTTTTTTGAATTTGTAGATTGAGAAGTTCATATCTTCATGACCTTATGTTTCTTAAATTTCTTCAACTTTCAGCCCAAGACTTTTATTTTTCTTATCATATTTTTCATTTTCCCCAAACCTTTATAGCTTAGTTTCTCCTTCATGCAATTTACTAGCAATTTATTATTTACTAAATAAAGTAGCCGAATCTATATAAAATAAGTCTTTAGATTAAAAAACATAGTGACTTTAGGTTGTCAAATCTGTAGTTTAGGCATCTAAGGAATTTATTAATTAAATCCTTATTTTCAAAAAATATTCCTAGAGTTCTTAAATGATTAACAGTGTGAATAAACTAGTTTTCCATATCTTGAATATTTTTTCTAGGTTTCATTTTAAATAGCTCATAATCACGGGTCAATATGCTCATTCTATCACTTTTTTTTATCTTGGTTGTATCTTCAAGGGTAACTTGAAAGGTGTCCCACATTTTTATTTTTTGAATTAGTGTGAAAGTCCAAAAAAATCATCAATATCAAGGGAGGTAGTAATTATAGTTTTAGCTTTCAAACTATATTGAACCATTTATTTATCCTTTTTGATTTATAGGTCTCTAGGTTTGTTTTTCATGACACCATCAACTTGATGTGTGAGTATAAACAGACCAAACAACGACCTAGATATTACACTTCATCCCTTTAATTATTTTTGTTTTTTTTCTCTTTTCAATAAGCATACCCTTCACCATTGAAAGATATGAGTTTGTTTATTGACTCGTTTGATGTCTTTCTACCTTCTGAAACAACTAATCTTTAAACATGAGTTAGGTTCTTGTTCTATTTAGGAACCAAAAATGAGCTGAGAAGCGGTGGTGACAGTGAATAAAAGCTTCCTATACGGTGGAGTGGGGAGACTTCCAAGGTTAATACTCAAACACCCAAGTTAGTATATGGGGGAACAAGAGTGAAGTGAAATTTAATTTGAAACATGTTACTTTTGTTTGGCGCATTCTATATATATAAAGAGAGGGAAATAATGAACTCACTATTTGTTAAGAGTGAATTGCAGAGAGCCGTTGGATGTGAATGCAGTTGAGATCCTTTGTAATCATTTGGATGAAAATTCTTATGTGCTAAAAATATTATGGAAGGAATGTGATCTCTTTGTGGAGATCAGTCGGGGTCGATATGAATGACCCATAATAGTTTCTCCCAAAGCCCTTGTCCGTGCGCATCAAGGAGGAGGTTTTGTTATGTCATCCTCACATGCCGACCATTCCATCAATCACCTTTGGACGAGCGACAAAGGAACATTCAAGTTTCTTGGGGGTTTGTGCACTTAATGCCCCATGCTTCAAGTCGTCTTTTCAAAAGTGTCATCATTACGACTCTTGGAAACCAAAACTCTTAAGTACTTCGTGCGAATAGTTTGACATGTTTGGTGGAGTCTTCTTGCATGCTAGATTATAATATTCGATGAGTCAATGCTACTTTCCTTAAGTTATTTCTCAGTCTAGCGATTACCTTCTTCTTCTTCTTCTTCTTCTTTGGTGTTTTACTTTCTCTACATTTGAAAAGTTAATGAATTATATACAAGAAATTACAAAAAGTATTTACATGTATAGGTGTCAATTTAGGGGGTCAAAAAATTTGAGCCCTAGCCCACTTAATGTAAGGCTTAAAAAAAATAGAGAATCTCTTAATGTACACTATATACTTGAAAAACACCCTATGCAATACTCAAAAAGCCCCTCAATTTTTAGAAATGTATCTTCATATGCACCTTTTTTTGTTTAATGTTAGTTTGTTTCGGAGACACATTTCCGTAAGGTGTTCGGAGATGTATCTCAATATATTTTATGCAGACAGCAAACACAAATTATTTTGTGAATGATTCTCATATCAAATAGTTAGAAGGTTTTCTAAGATCTGGCTATAATAAGGATATGAAAAAAATGACATATATAAAGTTATAAGTCAAGATTACACAAATCAATCCAAAAGTTACATCGAAGTTGATAAACAAAATACAACCCAAAATGTATTAAGAGTACAAATATAATAATTTACTACATATTACGGACTATGAGTCAGCCTCAACCTCGTCTCCCCATGTTACTACATTGCCTCCTGTACTGCAGAGCCTCCCGAGCCTTCTCCATCATGGCATCTACAACGCCCCTCACCTTAGAGCCATTTGGAAAGAGTCCTCCGTCAATACTCACTTGTCCAATCTGTACGATACGATGATACCTAGGAAAGACATCATGAGCATGATTTTCCCTAGCCTGCTCCTCATCTAATATCTCCTGATGAGCTAGCCTAGGTGGATATCTTGGAGTATCCTGTACCATATAAGGATGTGGCACCCGGAAGAACCACCGGATGTAACCGTCAATGTAGCTCAAGGCATTCTCAGCTATCGTACTTCGTACCTCTTCTAGAACCAGATGATTAATATAATCATTAAACATATCATCCACATCCATGCGTTTCACAGTGGAAGGAGTAAACACATAAAGGTCTTTGGGAATGGATTGCATGTAGCCAGATTGACGCATGACGCGCTCAGGCAGATGAGGAACCGTCAAACGTGACCTGCAAGCCAATAATCTCGAGTATAATGTAATAAAAGGGAATCTTCTCATGGTGATCGACATATGTATTGAAGTGTATATGTTCAGAGACCAATAAGTCAATATACACTATGAACGACTCTGTTGCCTGGTTCCATTTTAAATGAAATGATGCAATCTAAATATTAACCCATCAAAGAAACAACATCATTTAAACCACTTTCAACTCTCATCCCGTTTATTCTAGGTGTAATGTGTTCATATTTCCCCTTTAGAAAAAGCTTATACATGTGGTAGTTGAAAGATAGATACTGAACCCAAAATGTAAATTTTGGGATGTTCTATAAAATTTAATACCATGTATCAATTTCTCAATCAATACCATTACTAGTTGAATCTCAAAGGTGGACCAAAGCCAGAGATTGAGAAATATACTATTAATATATTATATTCTCCACATTAGTTAATCTTTGATCAAACAATATCAATCTTTAAGCACTCAAATCCTGCTAGAAAACATTTTGCCATCTACCAAAATCAAATAAGTTTGTAGTTTATACCGAGTGCTGATCAAATACCAGGGTTCATCCAACAAATGCCATACAATTTCCACGGGATGAACCGGAATCTCCACCAACCAGACAATGAAGCAGGGGTCCACTAAGACTTCCCCGTGAAAGATGTCCCAAATCTCGTATGCCAGAAGACCTGTCGGTATCCACGTTTGGACACTGTCCAACATCCTAGTTGGACAAATTCACTGGAGAAGCTCCCGATTTCTGTTTGAGTAGGGAATAAACAAGCTAGGATCCCATCGGTCCCGGTCGAACAACCAAAGAACTTGAATATGACAAAGAAAGCTCCAAGTCTAGAGTTGTTGGTCCAACTGGACCCCGAGAAGAAGAATCAAGCACACCTATTAGGGGAAAACCGTCTCCCAAGCCGAAGATCCAGTCTTTCAGATTAATCGGCAGTCAAACCACCCGGACAACACATCTGAGGGAGAGCAATCGGTATACACTTGTGGGCGACCACAATAGTTAATTAATATACTTGTAAATATATTGCCTAGCTGTAATTACTAATATAACTGTTATATGCAAACTACATACATATATGTATTGCTATTATATTCTTCATGCTTTGCTTTTTGTCTTGTCCCTTATTTAGGGAACCAAAGTGTGAATGCACACAACAATGAACCTCAGTAAAAAATAACATAATTGATGTCTAAAGTAAAGATTTCAAGGGTGATGTCGAAGATGCTTTGCACGTCCGACTATAACAATTAATTATTCTCAGAGTTGAGCGCGCCTGAAGATTTAGGGGTGCTATCAGAGATACTTTGCACGTCTAACTATAGTAATTAATTCCCCTTATCTCCAAGCGTGCCTGAAGATTTTAAGGGTGCTGTCAAAGACGCTTTTCACATTTGACTACAACATTCAAATCCCCACAGTGCCGAGCATGCCTAAAAGATTTTAGGAGTGCTGTTGGAGACACTTTGCACGTCTGACTACAACAATCAAATTTCCACTACAACAACATTACAAACCCATCAATAGCAACACAGTAATAGCAACTTCATGCCAACTTCATAGTCACATTATATTCATCGTTAAAAATAAGACATCATAGCATTACAACATATAACAATTCAATCAAATAAAAATACAGGTACTGGAATGATACTCAAATAATTCATCTAATTATATCATGTTATAGTTCAATTTGGACTTACTGGTCAAAATTTACGTCCGTTCTGCCAAAACTCGTTACATGTTCGCTACTACTAGCTACAACGAACTCAACACATAAGCAAAACTGGTACTTTTGCTACTAGTTTTCTTAGAGAACTCCTCCAGACATAAAACATGTACTTTCTCTACTGGTTCACTTAGCAAACTCCCCCAGACTACAAACTAGAAAAGTGCGATGTTTTGTAGTTAGAGGCCTTACGGACCTTTGAATTCGATTATGTAAAAATTCTCAGTCTCATAATTATAAATACTACCATTATATAACATTTCTAACAGCCTACAACACCTATTTAGAGGTCTTAACATCATAGGCATCAAATCATGGCATTTTAACAGTAAAAATATATCATCCATCAACAATTCATCATGCTTTTCATTAACTCATCACATAAGTAATACCTACTTCTATCGTAACCCCCTACCAATCATAATAACCCGAGATTACACTCCTTTCCTCGAATTCCTAGCAATCGATCTCTTCATTTGCATTCTACGAAAATTCCTCTTTGGTTCTCTGTGCCCTAGCTCTCCCTTCACGTTCTCCCAATTCTACGATCTTACAAAATGAATCCTTCCTCTCTTATTTTCTCTTTTATTTTTTATCCTTTGGACCCTTTCTATGCTATTCCCCTTATACCTTCACTTACCATCATACTATTACCATCATGTCAGTAACACCTATTCACAACTAATTATTCTATTTAATTATTATTATAAATCTAGTTAATTTAAACCAAAATTTTTAAGTCTACATAATTTTAATTATCGTCTATCTCCCACTAATGACCCACACATATCATCCTACGCCACAAAAATTCACCCTAAAACAGAAATAATCCATTAAATAAATAAATTTAAATTTTAGGGTGTTACAATCCTCCCCACTTAAGGAATTTCTGTCCCTGAAAATTACCTGAGGAAAACAGAGTCGGGTAGGACTCCCTCATCTGATCCTTACGCTCCCAAGTGAAACTTCCACCAGCTGGTCCACCCCACAACACCTTCACCAAGGCAATCTCTTCACCGCATAACTACTTTACTTTCCGACCTTCTATCCGCACAGGTGATGCTTCAACTGTCTGGTCATGTCTCACATGTACATCATCTATTTGGATCACATGTGAAGGATCCATAATGTACATCCTCAATTGAGACACATGAAACACGTCATGAAGATTCACAAGCAACGACGGTAAAGTAATTCGATAGGCCACCTCACCTATCTTTTCTGAAATCTGATATGGACCAACAAAACACAGTGAGCTTTCGCGACTTCAAATCTCTACCAACACCTATTACGAGAGTAACTATAAAAAACATATGATCTCCCACTTAGAACTTAAGTGCTTTTCTCATCTTATCATGATAACTCTTCTTACGGCTATGAGAAGTCTTCATCTTCTCTTGAATCACCTTAATATTTTTTGTAGTTTCTTGCACGATCTCAGGCCCGAGAATTGCACTCACGCTTGATTCATACAATCACAATGGATTCCTACACCTCCTTCCATAAAATGCCTCATATGGTGCCATCCCAATACTAGAATGAAAACTATTAATAGGTAAACTCAACCAATGGCTAGTGGCTTTCCCATGCATCTCCTTGTTCCAACACATAAGCCCTCAACAAATCTTCCAAAGAGTGAATGGTCCTATCTGTTTAACCGTCCGTCTGTGGATGTTGAGTAGAACTCAATCTCGACTTAGTACCCAAAGCATTTTGAAAACTTTTCCAAAACCTCGATGTAAACCTCGGGTCCCTATCCGACACAATACTCAATGGTATACCATGTAATCTCAAAATATCTTTGATATACATCTCAAATAACTTCTGCATGGGATCATTGATCTTCATCGATAAGAAATGAGTCGATTTAGTCAATCTGTCCACTATCACCCATATTAAATATTTGCCTTTAGCAATCTTTGGTAAACTCGACATGAAATCCATAAAAATACTGCCCCATTTCCATTCCGAAATATTCAACAGTTGCGTCAGTCCCAAAGGCTTCTGATGTTCAATCTTCGACTTCTGACAACTCAATCAAGCATAAATAAACTCAGCAACTTCCTTTTTATACCGGGCCACCAAAACAACTTCTTCAAATCCTGATACATCTTTGTAGCATGGGGACAAATACTTAAATCACTTCGATGTCCCTCCTCAATAATACTCTTCTTAAGTTCTGATACGTCTAGAACACACACTCTAACACCGAACCTCTTCACGCCATTCTCATCAATTCGGAACTCACCTCCGTAACCTTGGTTAATTAGTAGTAGCCGGTCAACCAATCTCACATCAGCTTTCTAACCTTCTTTGATCTCATCAAGGATACCATCGGTCAACTTCAACATACCTAACTTCACACTGTTAGGAGTTTCTTCGCACACTAAGCTCATATCTCTCAATTGCTCAATCAATTCGAACTCGCGTACCTGAAGCATAGACGTGTGCAAAAACTTCCTACGCAAAGCATCTGCAATAACATTTGCTTTACCAGGATGGTAACTCATATCAAAATTATAATCCTTCAGCAACTCAAGCCATCTTCTCTGCCTCATATTCAATTCCTTATGATCAAACAAGTACTTAAGACTCTTGTGATCACTGAACACTTCAAATTTCAAACCAAACATATAATGTATCCAAATTTTCAATACAAAAACCATTGCTGCCAATTCTAAGTCATGTGTAGGATAATTCCTTTCATGCACCTTCAGTTGTTTGGACGCATAAGCTACAACATGACCAATCTGCATCAGTACCCCACCAAGACCCATCTTAGAAGCATTACAGTATACTACAAATGATTCACTTGGATTAGGCAAAACTAATACTAGAGCAGTCGCTAGCTTCTTCTTCAGTTTCACAAAACTTTCTTCACACACAACATCCCAAACGTATGCTTGACCTTTTCGAGTTAACTGAGTCAAAGTCAATTCCAACTTAGAAAAATCCTCAATAAACTTGAGGCAATAACCAACCAAACCAAGAAAACTTTGTATCTTAGTAGAAGACTTCAGAGTCTCCCACTTTATCACAACATCAATCTAAAAAGGGTCAACAACAATTCCACCATTTGAAATCACATGACCAAGGAGACACACTTCCTTCAACTAGAACTCACACTTCAACAATTTTGCATACAACTTCTTCTCTTTTAACACTCGCAACACAACTCTCAAATGCTCAGTACGTTCTTCTTCTTATTTGAAATAGATCAAAATATTCTCATTGAATACCACCACAAATTTATCCAGATACAAATGGAATGTTTGATTCATATATTCCATGAAAACACTTGGTGCATTAGATACGCCAAACAACATTACAGTGTAATCATAGTGACATACCTTGTTTTGCAAGCCGTCTTCGGAATATCATTTGGTTTAACATGAGTTTGATGATAAGCAGACCTAAAATCAATCTTCTAAACACACAAGCACCCACCAACTGATCCATTAAATCATTAATTCTCGGAAAAGGAAACTTATTCTTAATAGTTACCTTATTCAATTATTTGTAGTCCACACATAATCTCATACTACCGTCTTTCTTCTTAACCAACAACACAGGAGCACCCCAAGGAGAAACACTCAGTCGAACAAACTTTTTCTCAAGTAATTCTTCCAATTATTTCTTCAATTCACCCAACTCTGAAGCTAACATCCTATAAGGAGCCATCGACACCAGACTTTTACCAGGTACCAATTCTATAACAAACTCTACCTCACGCTCTGGATGTAAATCACTGATGTCATCTTGAAACACCTTTGGGAATTCATAGACAACAAGTAACTCTACACATACCACTTCACGATCAACATGCATTAATGAAAACATTGCAAATATCCGAGCTTTATCTTCTAAAAGTCCTTTTACTTTCTTAGCAGATAAAAACACCAGATCTCTACCGTCACCAAACTTTGGGAGCCTCACAGTATTACTGTAGCACTTGATATGAACATAGTTGAACTCCAACCAGTTCATTTCAAGAATAACATCAATTTGGTGCAAGGGTAAACACACCAAATCCATCTTGAAACTGTTACCATAAATGGTTAAAGGGTAACTCAAACAAACTAGCGCAGTAGTCAAAAAATCATGAGTCGGAGTATAGATTACTCCAACTCATAGAAGAAAATTTCAATCCCAGCATAGTAGCACATTCAAGCGAAATAAACGAATGAGTAACACCATCTTTCACAAACTCATCCACTTTCCTAACAGAACAAATAACTCTTCACCTTCGTCGAACTTAGATTCATGCTCTAGAGGTAAGTTGAAAATATCTTTAGGAAAAACATCAGGAAATTACACACCACTGGCATGTAACTAGCCGTCACATTGCTATCTATCCTCAAAGACATCCAAACTTGACATGCGGGCAAGAATCTCGATTCTACGTTCTCTTCGAGTTCGATAAACAACATAGTTTCAGTAACACTTGCACTCTTGCAATCAGTATCACACTTAACCAACTCTTCACACCAAAAACATCTCAGAGAAGTAAAAGGTTCTTCCCCACTTGTTTCAATCTCACTCCTACAAACAAGTGGTTAGGAAAACAAGCAAGCAACGACAATGTTTTACACACATGTCCTGTACTAAGGAAAAAAATTAGATAACCTGACCGGACGTACCGACCTGCTATGATACCACTAATGTAACACCCTTCTAAACCCACAAATATTTTGCATATAATTTACTAAAATAAATCAAATAAAAATCACCAACGCAAGGGTGTCACACTTCACATAAAACATTAAAACAGATCCTGCTCCGTAACACGGGTTGCATCAATTTAAAACATGCATTTGATAATAATTCAACACATCATTTAAAACTTTGCAGTGGAATCACTGTCATAATTTCATGCTTAACTTCTCAAAACTTCTAGTATTAGTTTCATCAATTTGAAACCATTTTAACAATCAAAACCATCATAAATTTATGTCGATATCAAAAGAACATAACAATCACAAAACATAGTGCTCCCAACCCGATGTTACATATCCGAGCAAGACACCTCTAATTAACGAAATAAATACACACTTCGAAGCTATCCTGAAAGCTTCTACAAACTACTCCTAGTCACCAGCGCATTATCCACGTGGAGGCAACATTCAAACAGAAAGGGTGAGTAATCACAATTCATTATAAAGAATATAAGGAAAATATTATTAGTTACAACCAACGTCATCATAATATAACACATCATTCATCAACATATCATACTCACCAATACATCATAATAGCATATATACATCTGTTATCGTCAAAACATCATATAATCATACAATTCACAATTATCGTTATCTCACAACTCATCAACAAAACTCATGTAATGTCACATAGGATGTTAATGCAACAACACCGACACAATGCTTGTGGTACCAAAATTATGAACACCTGCTTCGTCACCCTCCAAAGATCCCCACGATAGGATCGATTCCCTCTTGGAACCGGAGCACGTCAAAAACGCATTCATCAACACAATGGGATTCCGGTACATCACAAGCGGACCACCGTCCAAAAATGCTATGAATGTATGATGCACAACAATGTCACATTAAATTCGACCACAACTAGTCAATTGCATCACCATTCACATAATCATCCCATAACATGTATTAAATTGTAAGACATGCATACCACTACAACCTCATTACAAAACCTTTGTTAGCAGCACAACAATAGAGACTTCATGACAATTACATAACAACTTCATAGTCATGTTATATTCATCGTTAAAAATAAGGCATCATAGTATAACAACATATAACAATTCAATCACATAAACACATAGGTACTGGAATGATACTAAAATAATTTATCTAAATATATCATGTTATAGTTCATTTGTTAGCTTTCTAACGCTTTGAACATCGTTCAATTTGGACTTACGGGACAAAAGTTACATCCGTTCTTCCAGCACTAGCTACATGTTCGCTACTGCTCGCTACATCGAACTCATCTCAGAAGCAATACCAGTACTTTCACTACTAGTTCGCTTAGCGAACTCCTCCAGACAGTAAAATAAGTACTTTCGCTACTAGTTCGCTTAGCGAACTCCCCTAATTAATATAAACCAAATTATTTAATTCTACAAAATTCTAATTATTATCTATCTCCCACTAATGCCCCACACATATCATCATACGTCACACAAATTCACCATAAATCACAAATAATCCATTAAATAATTAAATCTATATTTTGGGGTGTTACACATTCTCCTTGTCCAAGAGGAAGAAGCATTACCCTCCGAATCACTTTCTATGTTATTAGGCTTATCTCTCCTCATAATGAAGATTTAGTTAATGCTTAAATGAAAAGCTGAACTAAAGAGATGGTACCTTGAGAAAAATACCAAAAGTCAAAGCTTCGAAGCTTTGAATGTGTGACGATGATTACTCTTGTTAAAACACTCTTAGAGTAGAGGGAAAGACTCAAAGGTATTCAGGGATACAGAGTCTAAAAGGTTGCAAAAAGTTTCTCCAAATTTCATCTATCCTTATATTGGCCAAGGCAATCAGGCGGATCAGATTAAAAGTAGAAAGGAAGAGAATACCAACGTCCAAATTCCACCTTGGGAACATAACCAAACTCAAGTACACTCGAGTGAACAACAAGAAATGCCACACCACTCTTTTCCTTTTTAGGTCACACGTCAAGAGAAAAGCAGCAAAACGTTTCAATGAAAGAACTTCGTTTAATGCCGATGTTCCTCATTACGCTTTAGGAAAATCAAAGCAATGCGTGATAACCACTGTATGGATAACCATTCTAAAAGGTTGACCACGACTTAGTCCCCTGACATCCCGAGTACCCGACAAGTCTTAGAGCAAATTTTCTGTGTCGGCCAAAGGCCCAATAAGATAAGTCCCGCTTATCATGGCCACTCCATCAGGCCTAAGGTATAAATACCTTCACGAAGGATTTTCGGGTACACAATATCTAATCACCACTCTCACTATAATTATCTCGAACCCTAAACTGACTTGACTATTGAAGTGCTAACCATGCAGGTACCCCAATTTGGTCCATCGTACCAGAGATTAGCAATGTCAGTTCAAGGTGCTGCATAGCTGAATCTCTATGGAAGCTTTGGTATGTCATGGTTTCCACATTCTTCTCCATTTTTGATTATGCAACAGAACATGTTTTATGATCACTGTAAACATCTTCTAACGATGACACTAAAGTATAATATAACTCAAGACTCATATTCAAAGAAAAATTCAAGCAAGTTTCTATACAATTGGATTACTTGACCAGTCTTGAAGCTTTAAAGTTTGAAAGAGAGGAAGTGTGAAAGCCTGCCCTATCATGTTTGAGTGAATAATATGTTGTAAAAGCAAAATGACTTTTTTTATAAAGTTATATTGCTAAATCACACACACAAACTAAAATATTTTTTCAAGCCTATTTTATATTGAGGATTTATTCTTACAATTGTTTTGAATTTCTACCAGGTTAATCAGGAAACTGTCTGAATGATTTTGGACAAAATTTGTATTGTACAATCGATTGACACTTATTCCTAATCGATTGGGTTAGTGCAAAAATTATCCTTAAATGTTTAGGACATTGTCTTACTGAACGACAACGACTATATATCATTTCCTTCCTTTTTAAACATCCTAAACGTTTATTTTTGCGGCCTTCTAATCGATTGGAGCAAGGTGCTAATTAATTCACATTAATTTTGGCCCAAGAAATTTTCCTTTTCCTGTGACACCCTCTAGCCTATAAATAGAGATCTTTACCTTTATATTTTCACATCCAGAAACGTGAGATTTCTATCTCGCTCCTCATTCTCCCTTTCTAAAACATTTTTAAACTTTCTCTAACATATTTTAGACATAGCACTTCCAGAAAGTCTTTTTGTTTAGTGAAGAATTTTGTATTCTAGAAGGATATTATTGTAAATTCACCAAACAATATTTTTTATCTTAGATGAATAAGTTATCCATAAGACATTTTTTT
This sequence comes from Vicia villosa, assembly GCF_029867415.1. NCBI lineage: Eukaryota > Viridiplantae > Streptophyta > Magnoliopsida > Fabales > Fabaceae > Vicia > Vicia villosa. The sequence goes on along the minus strand of NC_081183.1, from coordinate 19,664,998 downwards.
CTTGAGTTCAAAGCTATGTCCTTTAAAAGCTTTGGTTTGATGATTTAGATTCTAAGCCAACGTTTCGGTTTGTAAGCTAAGCCTAGTCAACTGCTTACTTTGGTTTGTGATTAGTCCAGTTCAAAATCTCAACTTGGTTCGTGGTTATCTTGGTAAAAATCTTGGTTCAGTTCGTAAGATGAGGCCGGTCAAAAGCTTGCTTTGGTTTGAGATAATCCCGATATAAAATCTCCGTTAGCTTGTTTAAGACCTTGGTTCAGTTTTTGAGTTCAACCTGATTCAAAATCTCACCTTGGTTTAAGATAAACTGGTGAAAAATCTCGATTTAGCTTGGGGACTAACCACTTTAAGTTGCTATTTGGAAGAAATATTAACCGCTTCTCTCTGGTGTTTACTGTTTGATTGGAAGTTAGCTTGAAACTTCATTTTTCCTTGTATAAGGGAGTTCGAGAGTTTGACATACTAAAAGCTCTTAAGAATTATTGGATACTTTCAGGATCAAATCTTGGGGAAAGGATTAAGTCACTTTATTTCGACCAAATCTCTATAATTTCTGCTGTTACTTACCCTTAACTTTTTTTTATGCTTAATTATTTTTCCGTAGCTAATTTCGTAAATCATTTTCAAAATGTTTTAAAAATAATTGTGAAAATTTTTCAAACTACTACTTTTCTGTAACACACAATTTACCCCTCGGTTTACCATAAATTCGACTTCTTGTCGATTTTAACTATCTTACAATTTATTTATTTATTTTTTGATCTAATAAAATCAAACACAATACAATTTACATTATGTTGTTCCATCCTTATTTTTCAGCAATGATTGTTTCACTAGTCTTAAAGTTATTGTTCTCAACTACCTCTTTATATATGTACGTACATACATGATAATTGATACACAACAATACATCCTAGCTTTTATACATGATAAACGATACACTACAATACAAAGCTACCTATAACAAATAAAAAGTAAAGTGTCTCTTCTTTGTGCGATTAGGGTTTCTTACAAGAGCTTGCATAACAATATAAGAATAGACTCTCTTTATAACCCTTCCCTACCACATGCTTCTTTATGATTCTTCTTGTATATCATACAAGTATTTAGACAAAGGAACAATAAAAGTAGATGATAGCGTTTAGACAAAGGATTGAATACCAACTTGAATTGCAAATAGTAAACTGATCATGTAGATAAAAAGCATGACAAATCTAAGAGCAATGGATCTCACATGTTTCAAAGAAAGTGTACTATGGAACAGAATAATATATTTTTTAAATTTAATAAAATAAAATATTGAATATATAAAAAAGTAATACCGTAGTGATCTTATATATGCCTTAAAATCAGCTAGAGATTCACTTCCATGCAACATCCACCACCACAGCAACAGCATGAAAGTAGATGTGATCGAAAGCCAGAGGCATGTGTCGACTAATTGTACATTTTAAATTTTAGTGTTTCTTAATATTTGGTTCATTCTTTTTTACATTGTCTAGGGTTAATTTGGATAAAAAACGTGTCTTAAACATTGATTTAGCTTTTAGGTTAGATTGTTAATCATTGGTATTATCTTTCTAATTGCAATTATTAAAGTGTAACTTTACATTTTATCATGTAGCTTTTATATTATTGACTGTGACTAATAATCACAAAAAGTAATTACTTGGCTTTTAAGCTTTGTTTTAGTCATAAAATCCAAAATTATATTAGTCTAGCACAAATATATATATATATATATATATATATATATATATATATATATATATATATATATATATATATATATATATATATATATATATATATATATATATATATATATATATATATAAAAAAGTGTAATAAAGTTAAAGAAATATTATGACACTTTTTTTTTTTTTGACAAAAAATATTACGACACTTAGATAACATAAAGTCGAAGAAATTATGTTAGTGCTAGATCTTTTGGTCAATTTTTAAAGCTAATTGGATGTCCAATCCGATACATGCTTTGAATTACTTCGATTTCTTTCATTTATATTTGGGTTGAGTACCTCTTGTGTTCGCTTAAGTACAATCTCTTTCTTACAAAAAAAAATACATACCCTTTATTAAATTTCTGATAATTCTATATTTAATGGTACAAGTTAAGACGATGATAAAAAATGACGATTCAATTTAAATTTATGAATTTTGTTGGTAATAGATGCGACAAAAGTCAACGGATCATGATTATTTATAAAAATAAAATAATTTAAAATTGTCAATGTCACGATCAAAATCATATAGTCTCTGTCAAATAATTTGATTTGGCTGATTGTACTTACCAGTAGAATTATCGACTTATAGTGAACTCAAATTGATGAGAGTCGACTTCAAAATTCTGCATTGGATTGCGAAAGAAATAAAGAATATTTTTTAAATTAATTTCAAACAAATATGTCTTTTCATTTAAACCTAGTTGAGAATCATATAAACCAAATTATTGAACTATTATGTATACAAGTCTAATACTTTAAAAGTAAAAAAAATGTGTTTTTTCTTTCAAAATTCTTCCATCAAAGACTATATGGGCTTGATGAAACATAAGGAATTAGGTATCAAATCAAAGTGTCATTTCAAATGATTCGGTCAAAAAAAGAGCAAAAGAAAGACATATTCACTTTTGTTACATGCAAAAGTTAATTTTTGCCATTACCATGATTAAGCAAATCCATGATTTTGTCTCCTAATTAAGTGTCATTTTGTCTCCTAATTATTAGGTTAAGATATTTAATTACTATAAATCTTGATAAAGAAAAGCAATATTTGTTGCTTAATGTGGAACAATTTTTGTAAGTGGGATATGGAGTCTCATGTCTAGCTGGTTAACTTGTGTGATGGGTATGGACAGAACAACAAGCACAGGCACCTGATACTACTTACTATCACGAATAGATAATCTTCAATTCTATCTGAAATTTTTGCTTTTTGTGGCAAATAGTCAGAGAAAAGATGAAATTTCAAGTACAAGCTATATAGAATTTTTTTATTATTTAAAAATATAATACTAATACATTATTTTGGCTAATTTTTGTTTTCTTTCATAGTTAGTTTTTTTTCTTCCCAAATTCACATTGAGAATTATTATTGATGTATTTTTATATGATATTGAAATATAATTTCAAATGTTCAAATAAAATTACTTTTAAAAATGTTATTAATAAATTATTATTAAATAAAATATTAATAATTAATTAATAATTATTTTTAATAAAGTTTAAATTTTGTTTCTTAAAATTATAAAGTTGGACTATTACCATTAAACTAACACTTCATAAATAAAAATTTTCAAGACTTAATCATTTCCAACTTAAATTTTTATTTAGAGATTTATATAATAAAGATTATACAGAAATAGCAGACAAACGAATAATAAATTGTAGCATTTTTTTATTTATGATAAAACTAATTCCCTTAATTACATTGATATTCTTAAGAGACGCACAACAAATTTTACATAAATTTAAACTTTAAATTTACTAAAGAAAAACTTAGTCTATTAAACTAAAAAAATCATATACACATATTAAAGATTTGTCTTATACATCCTTTTTTCATCCTGTATCTTTTGGTTGGGATTCAGTTTGGTCCCTTAACTAAAAAAATGTTTAATTTGACCCCTTAATTAATCAAACAAACTCACGTTTGTCTTTGACGTCAAAAGCGTTAGTTGTCAATGGAAAAGGCCAAATGTCGTTTAGTCGGACTAGTATTTTCTTATGTGTTAATTTAATATTGAGTTGAAATATTTCATTTACTCCTTTTTTTTCTGAGATGAAGGAATGCTTTATTATTAATTTTTTAGGGCTTCATTCATTTCACGTTTCTCTCTGACTCTCTGAGTGAAACGAAGGAAGAACTGCAAGGTGTAAAGCTGAGAACAACAAGAACTAAGGCTAAGATCGATTATCCGACAATTGAGAACGACAGAACGAAGGATGAATCGAAAAGGGGAAGAGATGTTTACTAGTAATTTCAAAGTTCCGCCTCTTTCAAATTTAGGGTTTTGTGGTTTTTCAATTTTAGACCCTTTCTAAAATCGAGTTTACTCGATTTTCAATTTATTGGATGAAGTCTGTTTGATTTAATATTTAAAAATCATTTTACGTTATGTTATTCATATTAGGATTTTTGTTAGTTCTTATTTTAAATGTTAATTTGTGTCGTATGATTCTGTGTTGCTTTTAGGAATTTGTGTTGTAGCAATGTGATTGTATGATTTTAGTGTATGAATTTGTTTGGGTTTTACAAATTCTTTGTTGCTAGTGTTTTGGTTATGAATAAGTAGTTTTTCTTTTAGGTAAGAAATGAATGACTTTGTTCATGTTTTTATCCACCATAGAGGTGAATTTGCAGATGCTAAGTATTCTAGTTATGAAGGATTAGTTTCTGAAGTGAGATGTGATGTAGATAAGTGGAGCTATTTTGAGGTGGTAGAAATAATTAAAGACTCGAGTTATAAAGAAGCTGAAACAATATTATACAAGGATCACACATTTGGTATGTTTACTCTGAGTGATGACAACAGTGTCTAAGATGTAGTTGATTTATGTAAGGTATATTTGAGTGTTCATATGTAGGACCCCATTGCTTCTTTGAAGAAGATGCATAACCTCTGGATTATGAAATGTTACTCTCTTCTCCACCAATTCCGAAATCTTTTGAAAATTGGTACAAATTTGGAGACTTCATACTTTTACTTTGGTTTTGGATTTGGAGATGCCCTACCTCGTACAATTAACTGAACCCTAAAACATAAAGTTGAATAGGAAAGCCTTCAGTTACAACCGTTGTAATTGATGGAGTTGCAGAAGAAGAAGATGAGCAAAACCCTAATTTCATAGGTTGAAGAAGAAGAAATAATGTTAAAGAAGAAGAACATTGAAGAAGAAAAAGAAGAAGAACATTGAAGAGAAGAAGAAGAAGAACGTTAGTTTATAAGACATTGTCTTATGTGGCAACTGACTAGGACAAACCGTTAGAGAAACTAACAACGTTTAAGTTAAATGGCTTAGAAGGATAAACTTGTTACAATTAGTAAAATTGAAAGATCAAACTGATCATTTTTAAAATTAAGGACCAAAATAACTCCGACTCAAAGATACGAGACAAAAAAGGATATTAAACCTAATTTTTTTTAATAAAAATTGAAAATAAATAGACAATAAACTGCCTCGCAACCTATATTTTAAACTAATTAAAAAGATGGCTAGCATCCATCAAAATAAAAAAAAATTGTATATATTGATTTGAAATTATGTCTTGTTACATCAAAATAAAAAGCAACTTCAAAATTAGGATGCTAAATTGAAAAGATGATTAAATTGATTGACATATATTGTTGAATTTAATAGACCAAAATACTATTTCAAAGCCAACCTTACAATTTTTAAGAATATAATGTTGTATAATAAGTTGGCTTAGTTTTTTTCACTTTCTGACGGCTGATACTAAGCTTGTATGGTGGGAGACCAGGAATCTTGGCAGATAACAAAAGATTGTGCAAATGTATATAAAATATATGCTTTTTATAAAACTGATATTGAACCAGATACTCCTTTTATCAAATGTTATGGAAAGTGTCATGGGAAAACAAAAGTATTTTTTTAACTTATATTCTTTAGAGAGCACTATTACTATTACGTAGGTAATAAACAAACATATGCTCACATTAAATGTTGGTGAATATGTGAACTATTTTATGTGGATAAATGATGTAGTATGGTCTCAAACACCAAGACAAATTTGTTTTTAAGCAGCATACTAATTTACATTATCAACAATATGACGGTTGAGATAATGGGACCATGCATGAATTATGCCAAGCATTCAAAGCTTTGTTAAGTGTATATTAATAATTATATGTAAAGTGATAATCTTAATATGCAACTTTTATTCTAACTGTGGGGCAATGTTTCCAATAAAAAATGTGGAGAATATAAAATTAGGATATCTTTAATATCTATAGATTTTCTATAATAACGAAATGTATATATAAGAGATATTCAAAATTTTTAAAAAAATCTCAAACATTTTGAAAACTGGACTATTCCACCAATTTAAAAACACAATTTTACCTCTACCTTCTCCATTTATATAAATCCAGATATCACTTTATTTTTATTAGCTATTTGTGTGTATTTTTTTCAGAATATAAAAATAAATTAAAAAAATATCCAAATTTAAAAAGAAAAGGGGCTCAACAATAGAAAGCAGAAAAATAAAACAACTAAGGAGCCACTAGAAAATAGAAGGAAAACAAAAGAAAAGCATGCACATAAAATTTATTCGAACAAAACTATAATCCCAATAATGGAAAACAACCTCTCAAAATAGCTAACAATTTAGGCATATGATGGAGTTCATCATGCACTCGGAGAAAAGATCAGAAATAAAGGCAATTTTGTGGCAAATCTTGCGGTATTGGTTAATGATTGTCCAATTCAAGAGATTACTAATCAAAGCGGTATGAAGAAAGGAGATCCTTTAGCTCCATTCCTTTTTCTATTTGGGTGTGAAGGATTATAAGTAACTTGATTAATAGGCCATTGAGTTGGGTATGCTTTATGGGTTTAGTATAGGTGCCTTAGGTTTGGTGGTCTCTCTTCTCAAGTACGCAAACGCCACTCTTATCTTAGTGGATCTATCTTCTTAGAGGTTTTAAACTTGCTTCTGGCCTCTGGTGAATTTTTTTAAGAGCAATCTGACGGGGATCAATGTAGATCCTAGTTTTTTTTGGTTTGGATTGGTGATTTTCTTCACTTCAAAATCGAGGTCATTCCTTTTAAAAATCAGGGACTATCGGTTGGGGCTATTCCCAACCAAGAAGCTAACTTGAGGTCACCTTGTAAATTTTTTTCTAAGAGGTTTAATTTTTGAAAGCATATGTATGTTAGCTTGGGGGTGGGGGAGGTTGTTTTTTTTTTTTCAATTATGTGCTTAACGCTATCCCTCTTTTCTACTTGTCTTTTTTGAAAAATGCTTGTAAAGATGTGGCGGAAAATAGTTCAGATCTGAAGAAGGTTTTTGTGAGGTGGAGTTAAGGGTGAATCCAAATTCTCACCGGTTTGTTGGATCGATGTGATTAAGCCTACGAGTAATGGTGGCTTGGTGGTTAGAGATCTACGCCTAGTCAACTTATCTCTTTTGGCTAAATGGAGGTAGAACCTTATCTCAAGTGCTTCAGATTTGTGGAGAGATATCCTTTTGTGTCCATTATGGTGCTTCTACTGTCTTTTTTTTTAATTGGTGGTGGAGATTCATACTTTCAGAGTTCCTTTTCTTACTGAAAAGGTATCTCCCATCTTGGTTCTAAGTAGGACAAAACCTCTAACTGGTTTGTGAATGGTATATCTAGGAATGTTGGATAAAGGATTGAGATATCGTTTTGGTTTGACCCTTGGTTTGGAAGTATTTCCCTCAAGGATATGTTCCCTAAGCTATTTAAATTTACTGATTATCCAAAGGAGAGTGTGAGAGAGGTTGGTAGGTAGGTAGACGAGACTCTTATTTGGGACTTTAGGTGGATGGGACCTTTTTTCGTGCATGAGGAGCCAGTTGTTGTTGATTTCCTCTTGGTCATCAGACGACATGTTTTTTCTTTGGACATAAACCAGTGGATTTGGAAGTTTGGTTAGGATGGATCCTTTTCAATATCCCCTGCTTATCATTATTTTTGGATTCTAATAATTCCTCCTTAATTGGTAATTTTCCTCTTTGAAATTGCATTGCATTGCAATCAATATCATTGTATTTTGATGTTTTATCTAAACTTGATTTATGTATGGAATTTAATTTATTGTATATTTTTAATTCATTTATAATTTGTTTGTAAGTTAGTCATTTCAATTTATTTTTTACACATGTATCTTAAGATACCATTACATTTAATGTATTAGATTTGGACTCATGATAATGTATTTTTGAGGCTATAAAATTTGATGTATATAAATTTTTTAAGTGTAGATTGAATCACAAGTTAGAATACTTAAATCAGGGTTTTTGTGAAGCTTAATTCAAATCAGACATGAAATTCTGGTATCAGATATGTAATGTCGAATGAGATGTCACGACACAATATCTGAGCTATGAACAAAACTAATAACAACAATAATCAACGTGCATAAATTAAATAACACAATGATATGTTTACCCAGTTTGAAACAATCCTTTCTTCTATGGGGGCTACCAAGCCAGGATGAAATCAATATTCGATAGTATCAATTCGAAGTTAAATAGTCCCAGTTTACCCTTCTTACTTAATCACTACCCTACCTATGACTTCTACCTAAGTCTCACCTAGGTATGAGGCCCTCTTCAAATCCCTTCTAATCACAATCCATGTGACAAAATAAAACCAAATAAAAATAACCAGAAGATACTCTTCCAGAACAACCCTCTCCTCGATGCTTCAAAGCTTACGAGAATGCAAATACTCTCCTTGCTTAAAAGCTTCGGAGATCAAAACAACATTCAACACCTAAAGGTTTGTGAATGTACACATATGGAACACACAGAAAATAAGGATTCATAAACCCTAAAACAAAAAATATCAGTTCCACACCTAAACTAGGTTACAACCCTTCTATTTATAGATAATTATTTTCTGGGATGGGCTTCAAATCGCAGCAGTGAGGCTGCCAAAATTCTGCTACTTGTTCTCTAAGAAATTAGGTCTTCAATCCAATCTTTCCTAAAATGTCTCCAATAATAGACAACATGGAAATCTTTTGATTGAAACCATCTCGGAAAAAATATAACCTAAATGATTTCTTCGAATATTCTAAGCTGAAACAAAGATTCTTGTAGCAAAAAAAACGCCTGATCCACTAGCTAGATCAGCTTTCTGCAGGCAGGATGTCATGCCAGGATGTCATGACATCTTGTTCAGCATGTTGATGTCCGAATGCTAAGTCATATAGCATCTCTTCTAACATGATCTTCCTCAGTTTGTTTTAGCAAAATGCATGCCAATAATCAGAGAACCTTCAAGACATGTTATACTTCAAATTAAACATTCTCTAGAAGTTTAGAATTTGGTCCTGCCACCTTGATTTGAATAAGGTAAGTGTGTGATTCGAATCACATCACTACTTGACTCAAATCACAAGGTATTTGATTTGAACCATGGAAATCAAAATGTTCTTTAATTTAAAATGAATTGTGATATGAATCATGCTTTGTATGGCTCGAATCACATACTCATAACATGATCAAATCTAAATAACAAATTCTTCACTTTACTATCTTTGATTCAAATCATTCTTCCTTTGATTTAAATCATAACCTCATGATTTGACTCAACTCATCTTGTGTTTTTATTCATCTTTTTGTGCCTAATCTCTGACACATATTTAAACCTCTCTTTGATCCTTCTAAAAAACAAGATGATGAGAGAAAATCATTTTTCAATAATCATTATTGATGGATAGTTGAGACTGATCAGGATATTCATCAAGAACCATATACTCTTTCTTGTCAAGACTCTTGAGAGAAACCATGAGAGTTTCATCATTCACAAACACATTATATCCTTAATTCAACATTGTGAAAAACTTCATAAAATGTTGATGTTGTGAGAAACCATGAAAAAAATTCATCATCTTCAACCTTGTACCAAGAAACCATTGTTGTGGTGCTCAAATCTAAAAAACTGAGTGTAAGATATAGATTCAAGGTACATTTGGGAAACTAATATTTTCTTTTGTGAAGTTTCTTGTATATCAGGAAAAAACATTAATTCTTTCCTAAAACATTTGATGGTGTTTTTCAATCAAGAGAAGAGTTTCTCTATACTCCATGGAAGACTTTGTTGGATTTGAGTAAAGGTTTCCGCATAATAAATTTGAGAGTTGTCAAATCATTCTTGGTTAGAATAATCGCTCAGACAAGTCTTCGTCAGATCCAAGTAAAGGTAGCTTCATAATTGAAGCTAGGAGCAGGATTATTGTATCTAACAATTGTGTTGGATCAATATCATTGAAGATCTTGAGTATTAGCAGTTGAGTAATTTGCATAAACAAAAAGGAATATCATTTTAGACGTGTGTTGGCTAAAGCATTGGACTTTTAGTGTTCAGTTTGATGATAATGCTCTGTATCAAAATAATTGTATCATTATCTTTAAAATAGTGGAAGACATTATAGTTTCCAATGGTTAAAACTATTGAAGAGTGGAGTAGACATAACAAAGACGAATTGTCGAACCACTATATATCTAGTGTAAACATTTCTTTCTCTATCTCTCTTTTAATTTTCTACATAATATAATTTGTGTTAGATTTTTTCATCTTTAAATGTCATTTAGATTTAGATATTTATTAGTGTTTTATCATCACAACTATAAAAAACATTTTTAACTCGATTAGAAATGATGGTTAACCTCTATTTCTTATGTGAGGTAATGAAGGACGTCATGAAAGTGCATCATTTTATCCCTCAGTTGAAATTCCACTAAGGGGAAAGACTTATTGGTCATGGGTTTGATCTCTAACAATTGCATTTTTATAATTGTTCCCTCATTTATATGAAACACCGAGGTAATAGATTCAAACTTACTACATCAATTTATTAAAATATCCTATGGGAAATAATTGTTATTAATTTTTTTTATATATTTTCGTTTTAACCTGTATTACATAATCTATTTTGCCCATTTTTGAAACAGAAACATTAAACCTATTTTGCCCATTTCTGAAACAAAAACATTGAACCTAGTATGCCTATTTTTAAAATAAAAACATTTTATACCAATTGCGAAGCCAAAATGGAATACACCATATCTTCTTACAACACACCATATCTTCTTACAACAAAAATAAAACAAATTATTAACTTATAAAATCAAAAAGAATATCTCCATCCACCCCTTGATACTATTAGGCACCTAGCAAAATTTCATTCATGCCCCCTGATTCTGGAGATACACATCAGGAAGCACCTTTTTTTTGCCAAATTTTTTTTTGGAGCTATTTCTACGGAAGCATTTTAAACTTGTAAACGTTGGTAAAAACATAAAATTAATTCAGTTCAACATTTTTTTCGTAGCTACATCTACAGAACGTCTTAGCGTCAAAATATTCCATAGATGTAGCTTCAGAACTATCTGATATACTTTGAACCAGCATGATCACTCCCCCATTGTTAGTTTTATTCTTCAACACTCACCTTCACTAACCTTAAAACCCTACATCATCAATATCATTTTTCACTCAAAAACTCCAACTTTTAGGTGCAACAAATCAAAGGGAGCAAGATAAGACTGAATTTCAGGTAAAGATTCAACTTTGTCCATTACATTTCTCAAATTATGCATCAAAATTTTGTAAAAACTGTAACATTGCTTCCGTAGGTACAACTCCGGAACGTGTTGAAGATGACTATGTTCCGTAGGTACATCTCCGGAACATGTCTGTGCTATTTTTCCAACAGTCTTGTGATTTTGTGTTATTTTTGTTATTGTTTACAAATAGGTATGGTGCACCCCGATAATATCTCAAAAGAATTAGTTTTACAAACGATGTTTCTCCAAATGTTGAAGGGGCTGTCGTAAAGGCGGTAGATATCGGCGGTGACTTTAATAACAAGCAAGAGTTTGATGATCGTGATAGCAAGCTCACATGGATTCGTAGGAATGCAACTAGCCTTGGTTTATGTGTGGTAAAAAGAAGATCAGATAATGGTTCGAAAAGAAGAAATTCTTTCATAACAATGTTGTGCGAAAGAAGCGGGAAATACCATACTCCTCTACGGATGTTTAAAAGAGACGACACGGGTAGTACAAAATGTGAGTGTCAATTTAAAATTCGTGATTATATGTTGGCTAGCCAGAAGTAGAAATTTAGTGTTATTTATGGTTTGCATAACTATGAATTGTGCTCAAAGTTACAAGGTCATCCTGTATGTCGGCTCACACCGGAAGACAAGACATGTATTAATACATGTCCTTGAATCTTGTCCAACCGAAAAATATAGTTGCAACATTTAAATGGAAGGAACCCGACAACGTATCAAATATAAGGCAATTGTATAAAATTCGGCACCACAAAAATAAGCCGATTAGGGGAGATAGAACTGAGATGCAACAACTGTTGAAATTGTTGGATGATAATAGTTATGTGTCGCAGTATAGAGCTTACAACAATGGAGTTAAGGTCCGAGATATTTTTTGGACTCATTCGGATTCGATACAGTTGCTTAACATGTTCTCGGCAGTCCTTATTCTCGATTCTACCTACAAGATCAGCAAGTATAGAATTCCATTATTTAAGATGATTGGTTTTGCTTTTTTGGAGTGTGAAAAAGAGGATAATTTTAGGTGAGCATTAGAGGTGTGTCTGTCACTTTTGAAGGAACAAGTTTAGATGCCTAAGGCGATTGTTACGAACCGCAATACCAAGTTGATGAATGCGGTGGCAAAGGTATTTCCTTTTTCTAATGCATTACTTTATCAATATCACATAACATGTAATGTGAGAAGTAAGGTTAAACCCGTGGTAGGGGGGAAACAAGTAGAGACCAAAGGTCGAAAATTGGTGAAGCCAGGTGTGATTGTTGAAAAAATAATGGATGCATGGAATCATATTGTAAATTCTTCGACAAAAGAATTATATGCCGATTCCGTCATTCAATTTCGGAAAGTGTGTGAAAAGTATCCTAATTTATTGAAATATATTGAAAGCACCATTCTTGATAAGGTGAAGGAGAAGTTTGTTTGTGCATGAACTGATAATGTACGACATCTTGAGAATACAACCACCAATAGAGTTGAGTTGGAACATGCTAGTTTGAAAAATTGGTTGGTTAATAACAAGGGTGACTTGTGTCGAGATTGAGACTCCATAAATCTCATGATTAAAAACCAACATAATGAGACCCAAACTACATTTTTTCGGAGCATTACGGTGTTAGAATATCGATTTATGGACCAAACGAGGTGAAATTGATCAGCAATATGTCTCGGTCCGGGTTGAATAATATTTTTCATGAGGCCAAGCATGGTGAAATTGTAGGTTCCAATAGCGTAAAATGTGGTTGCATTATTACTAAAACATATGGTCTCCCGTGTGCTTGTCTTATTACTAAAAAGATGAAACTAGGTGAGCCAATGAGAATGGAGAAAGTTATCCCTCATTAGAAAATACTTAGTTTTGATGATGATGGTTGCATCGAAGGAGAAAAATTGAATATCTTTATTTCTACCAAATTGGAAGCGATACAAGAGAGGTTTTCGAAGGTCGATGACAACATGAAACTCCACATCAAAGAATAATTGCGGAAGATTGGATATCTCGAAACAACCGACATGAAACCGCCTTCTCAATCGATAAAGATAAAGGGTGCTTAGAAGAAATTGAAGCCTACACCGAATGATAACTCTACTACTCAGGCTCCTTTTTATTGTGAGCACGTCGATAAACTTTTCCCGGAAATGGGACATCTTATTGCATGTGCATATGATAGGGTGTGCATTGACTTGACGCGATAAGGATTTTTGGAAACCTTTTTCCCGCTCCGCACTGCACCACCTATAAATCCAAATGATTGCATCACGTGTATTGGATGACTTGCAAAATCGAGTCATTTTTTAGAAGTTTATTTGAAACCGGGATGCCCCATACCACCTACATCACCAGAATAGGGGCTTCATTCTACCGCAGATGTCAAGACATGGCCAAATCTTTTTGTTGATAGGATGCATGAATTCGAACTCAATGACTACACCTCGCTCGATGATATCATTGAAGAAATCATCTATCTCCTACCTTACGGAGACAAACAAAAGGTTGTGAAGCTCGAATTTCGTTCACCTTCAGTGGACAACGGAGGGAACATCGTTTACAACAACTTTGAGCTCAAGAACCGAGAGGATGTTTTGGCAATGTGGAGAACGTATTTTGATTTCGAAGAGAAAATCCCACTCAAGTTCGTAGCAACGGTACAAAGAACGATCGAGCAAATATTAGAGATGTGCAAGCGCCCACCAGGCTATTGAAATATAATATTTAATTTTCTGTTAAAATCATCAGCGTAATGCCAATTTTATTCTATGAATGTTGTTTTTATCATTGCAATCAATGTTGGTTTTCTTGTTTTCTGTATCTAGTTTATTCTGTAGATATGCATACAGAAAGGTTCTGTAGATGCATCTACGGAATTTTTACATGCTAAGTAAAAAAAAGGTGCGCCCGAGGATACACCTCCGGAAGCAGAGGGATAATTTTTGAAGCACACATGGTGCCTAAGAACCCCTATGGGTGTAATAAGAGTTTCTCAAATCAAAAACCTAAATGAATGATTCTTGAACAACCGTCCATAAGTTTTTCGTTTGTGAATTTTATAACCGGTCTTTAAGCACCTATAATTTGAACCACATTTGAACCAATTAGAATAATCAATATTAAATCTTTAAACCATTGATCTCAACAATAATAACAACAACATTCAAATTTCAATATCAACAACATGCATCAATAACTACAACTAATATAAATAATTTATAATCATATATGAATGCAACAAAGAATAAAACTTACTTTAGAAATTTTAATTTTCTCACTTTTATTTCTAAAACTATGCAACACATGATATCCTTCGACATCTCTGCATGTTCGAAAAAATAAATATTAGTAAAAATAATACAAATGTAAAATGAATATATATATATATATATATATATATATATATATATATATATATATATATATATATATATATATATATATATATATGTATGTATGTATAGGGTCATGCTAACGAGTTTTTCAGGGGCACTGGTTAAGGATTCCAAATATAAAAAATATTCTATAAATAAATAAAATATTTTAGTTTACAATGCATTGAATACAAGTATTTTTAAGAAAACATATATTTTATTTCTTAGAAAAGTCAATTATTTCCATTTTCATTACGTTGAATACAAGTCTTTAATAAACTAAACATACCTTTTTAAATCCTTAACCTGTGCCTCTGGGGAACTAGTTAGCATTTCCCATATGTATATTTACTTTCTAGTTTTCCCATATCTCCTCTTGATGGTCATAACGAATAACATGCACATCATCTGAATCATTTTCTTCAGATGAAAGACGTACATGTGTTGCGAAATAAGGGGTTTCAAAATTTAAATCTTGACTATCTAATGTTAGAAGAATCAGTGACATAAAAACCTTGTTTTGCTTGGGATTTCATAATGAATGGTTCGTTCATATAAGCTGCCTTTCAAAGATTAACCTGTATGAATCCAAATTTATTGGTTTCTACACCAGTATTACTGTCAGTCCATTTCCACTTAAATAAAGACACTTTAAAAGTAACATAATCAATCTCCAAAATAATCTTAATACAACTAACAATCCTGTAAACCTTTTGCATCCAGAAATAACATCTCTTCCATGTCACATTGTAAAGTATCATCTATATGGTTTTTTTAAAAGAATCTACTCTAATATCACGTATCATATCTTCTACGATATCATTCATATATTCACCAACTTCAACTCTATGTGACACAAGTCTTTTTGTCACTTTGCCACGCCATATCAATTTTGCAGGTTTTTGTGTATCTCAAAATTTTTTACAAGGACAATAAAAAATCCCATTATTGTCAGGAATATTTTTTCCGCAAATTTAAGAAATAGAATCACTCCATTCTCATACTCTTTACTTAATCTATTGACTTTCATACAACTACGACCCATAATCACATACATCTAACAACAATAAACATTCAATCTCAATAAACAACAGTAACACTAAACAACAACTACAAATAATTGAAAAACAACACAATATTATACCCTAAGTCTCAAAAATAACAACAACAACAACATTACTAGTACAATCATGGATACAGTTTTATATACCGAAAACATGATGAGAGAGTTAAAGAAATGTGTTGGTTTGAGGTTTGAGTTTCCTTATTCGAGCTTCCTTCCTTCTTTGTTTACTTTGTTCGACTCGGAGAAGATGAAAAATGGTGTTTTGGTTTGTTAGGTGGATAATATGAAAAGTGGGGATTTCGTTCGCTTGCTAGGGCGAAAAAAGTTTATAGGAGTTAGAAAAATTGAATGAGAGTTAATATTATGATGTTAGAATTTAATATTATTTGGAGTTTATATCTCGGTTGGTAGCAAATACCGATGTAAAAATTGAGTTATATATTAATAAAGTAAAATAATGAACAACATTTGATGTCGGTTAGATACACAACCGAGGGAATAGATGATTTATATTGTAATAAAAAAATAAATATAAAATAATGGTGACATTTTGATACTAGATAAAACATAAAATTGTAGGAGATAGGAATCGAACCTCAAACATTGAGCTACATTTCCTGTCGGTTTACTTAACAACCAAGGGTTACGATTAGATTTTAAAAAAATTAAAATGGTGCTTTCCAGGGTATTTGACCTCGATTTTTAATTGGCCGAGGTGAAAACTTTGTCATAAAATGTATTATTTGTAGTAGTGCATATAAGTTTAGGAGTGCGATGCATCTATTTTATTGATCATTCTATAAAAATAAGATCGTGTTAATTCTAAGGTTTGGATTTAATTTATTGTTAAAGCAACTTTGGTTACCTTGGTGATTTTTAATATTGATAGAATCATCCTTATTAGGAATACGAGGAAGCATATATTCCCTGAATCCATCCTCTGTATTTTTTCTTATGCTTGTCACATTTTGCTTCCACACTTCAAACTCTAATTTTGTAAAAGAAAATGTTTTTAAAAATGATTTAAGGGCACCTCTGTATTCAATCCCACTTTTAGAACATTTAGTTCCCATCTTCTCACCCAACAATTGGCCTCAGAGCTGATATTTTGATCAAGTCTATGAGACTCCAAAAGTTGAAGATATGGGTAGAATAATCTGAATGGTGTTGTATTTTTCAAAGTTTTCTTATCCAGAGGATTCAATATGTTTCATAATCATCTGAATGTATGATTGACAACATTATATAAATTACTTAGCATTATCTGAAGCAATCCATCTTTAGTTGGTTAAGAAATCTTTAACTGTGATTTAGAATTTCATTGTAACTAAATCAATCCAGGAATGAGCTAACAAATTTTTTAGTTGTATGTAGGTAACCAGAAACATAGCATTATAGCTTAAAGTTTTGTCCCTACATTATGATTATTCTTAAAGCTAAGTTAATCATCTCCTAGTTGACCCACTATTCCAAGGTAATCGTAAAAGAAGAAGAAAACAGTTTTGTAAAGATTAGTATGTTCACAAATTATTCAACAAGCTTCTAAGAAGTTCAAAGCACCAAGTTTTGTTAGAGCCATATCCCTGTCAAAATGTTGAATGAATTATCCAATATTGTCCAGGCATAAGTTCAAAGCAATAAAGTAGCTAATCATATACTTAATAGAAGGATAATCAAAGGTAATCAGATCATCTGCTGTTAAAATTCATCTGTTATCTTGTAAAAGCGCGTATGAAAATACTTTCTAGACGTGCAAAAGGAATCATATCCAATTGTTTATGATTGATCACATTTTTCTTTTGTAATTACTATGTTGGTTTACTAATTGTTTCGTGTAAAGCAAGTTAAAGCCTAGTTTGTCACATTGATCTCAAAGTCATTATTCAAATATCATCTAGATATCGTGAATTTCCAGAATAGCTAGATGAAATGCGAGATGGGTAGTTTCACTAGGTTGTTGTGAAGATTCTATACAGGAAGCCAATAAATTAGGCTAGGGTTGATGATATGTATGTGTGTATCTTCCATGAACATTGTTGTTAGCTTTTGATTTTTCATGTGTCTTCTTAATAAGAGATTCCCTAACCTAGGATCGTCCTCTTTATGCCCCTCTTATTAGGATATAACCTTGGATGTCAGGTGTACACCTCTAGGGAAATCTTCGGCTAGTCAATAGCTAATCAAGAAGAAAGGTACCTTCTATCATTGATGGCATATTCATAGTCCTTGTTCTTTCTCTATAGAAAGGAATAAGCCTCTCTTTTAGAAAGTATTATGACTATTTTCTTTTTTTAACTATGACTTGTGGGTGGGTGGGGGCTATGTCTTTGGATATTATATTAATAAAAGGTATCCACCATCCTACATGTATTTTATTAATGATTTGGATATGAAAGATATCTTTTAATCTTAAACGAAATAAACAAGTTTAACTAAAGCATCAGAAATTGCTCATGTGATGACATTTCTTTGGGGTATTTACTGCGGTTCCTCATCTCTTCCTCGCTTTGGTAGGCAATCCATCCTTCTCCCTCCTGTTATTTGATTCCTGACTAATAAAATATTTGTTGAGTTTTCCTAGACATTAGTGAGGTTAAAATTCAACCATTTGACGACTCCCTCTTTCTTTTTGAGCTCTCCTAATCTTTGGTAGTGGCAACCTCTTTACCCTTTAAGCTCATATTTCCTTTGGTAGTGGAAACCTATTTCTCCTTTGAGACCTTTTAATCTTTGATTGAACTTTTCTAGTGAAGTATAAAGGATGTGAGGAAACAAAACTTTCATTCTTCTAACTTAACATCAATGGTGGTCACCACGTCTCCTTTCGTGTGATATTTAAGTTTGAGGTGGAGTATTGATGATATAAATTCTAAATTTTCTAGTGTGGGATTGTCGATGAAATTTTTTACTTTGGGTCATTCTTAACTTTCTTTGCCAAAAAATAATCATTAGATATACGTAACCCCAAGAATTGAAGGTTGAAGTATGAAACCCTTGTAAGTCGCTCTCCATGCATGGTATCAAAACCTCACAAGTTAGTTATGGGACATTTAGTAATCTTGCATACATGATGTCATAGGATATACCTTGATCAATTAAGACTTGAAGAACATCACAGTTCACCATAACTATTCTCTCCAGGATGGCAGCATGGCAGCAGGGGATTATGTTGACCAATTCTTCATCAAAAAATGATATTTAGCCGACTTTTTTTACTTAGAATTAGGTCTTATTTGGACGTGAGGGACACCACCTCTCTTCGTTCCTTTTCACCGAATTACACGTTTCCCTCAAAACTAGTTTATTTTGTCGTAGCTTACCATTTCTAAGTTCTTTTAAAGCTCTCTACAAATAGTATAATCCATGATCCTTTGGGTGAACACATTTCTTTTTAGGAAATCTTATTCATCATCAAGTCTATTAGAGGAGGAAGAAGGGGATGGCTATATGTGATGTCATCTACGGTGAATATATTGATGATGATGAAGTATGAAGGGAAAATTCCTATATGGTCTTAGAGAGCAAGATATGTGTCAGTGATGGTTTTGAGTTTTTCGACAAAAGGAAAACACCATTTGATCTTCACTAGTGAATGACACAACTTCATCATCTACTTGCATCACTCCCCTACCCATTCTTCATGGCCCTGATTGTATCTAGAGGCCTAAATCATTTTTTATACTGGCCTTAGCCTCTCGTCATGTTGATTAGCTAGAAATTTCCTTTGAAGGGAGAGCAATATTCATCACAAGAGGGCGTTAATCTCCTGATTGACCGTGCTAGTTGAAGGGTTCTAAGATTGTGGAATGTCATTGTTAAACAGTTAACATGAAAGGCATGGTACATCCTCAATAAGTGGAGGAACAACCAAGAGAATAATAAATAATAATTCACAATCAAACAAAATTATAAAATAAGTAAATACGTTATTAGATAATAAACATATAATTGAACAAATTAATAAACAATATGGCAAATAGATAAACCAAGAGATAGACAAACAAACAATCTAACTGATGTTTAAATAATCTAAAAAATAAACAAACAGAAAAATTTTAAAAAATGAGAGAGAGAGAGAGAGAGAGAGAGAGAGAGAGAGAGAGAGAGAGAGAGAGAGAGAGAGAGAGAGAGAGAGAGAGAGAGAGAGAGAGAGAGAGAGAGAGAGAGAGAGAGAGAGAGAGAGAGAGAGAGAGAGAGAGAGAGAGAGAGAGAGAGAGGGAGGGAGAGAGAGAGAGTTAGTTAGTTTGAATAAAAATCACTAGAAAATAAGAAGTCCCAAGGTTAAGGATAATGGAACCTAAGAAATGGAAAATTAAAAATGTCACAAGTGAGTGACTCATATTAATTATTTGAACCAAAAATTTGCTATTGATGTTTGTGTTCTGCATTCAATTTGAGTGTGGTTTCCTAAGGGAAATTTTCCATAGCACATAAACAATAAATTATTGTAACGCATTTTTACTTTACAAAATCATGTGAAAAGTGAGATTGTAATGAAAACGATAATGAAATTAACAATGGTTGTGCGAGTGGCAATAGATATATCAAAGTATCAACATTATAATGATCAAATAAAATTTTAGGCATATGAGTAACTTATAATAATTTAATAACTTCACTATGAGGATGATCGCAATAACATCTATTTGAAATGCACTTCATGTGATGGGTAGGGCAATCAATAAACGGACAATTATAGTCATGAGTACATGAAGGATCTATAATGAAAAGTAATAATAAATGAATGTTAGTGAAATTTGGTCAAACATTATATATATAAGTTAAAGAGAAAAATTTTAAGAGTATGGAAAAAATGTCTTACCACCATAGGTTAGAGCAAGAATAGTGAAAACAAGCAAGATCATAGCATAAACAATCTTGATAAACATAGCCATATTTTCTCTCTTTTTCATGCAACTCATAGAAAATTGTATGATCACTTTATAATGTAAAGTTTCACTATGTTCATGTTAATCAAAAAGCAATTAACTCTTATGCATATGTAAAAGACATACATGTCATAAGCATTATTACAATTGCCTCTCAATTACATTGATATGTTGCATTTGTCTTTTAATTCACTTAATCAACCACTAAATCAAAATCATTTATCATTACCAACCTTTCATTATTATTTTTGTTTTGGTTCTAGCTCTTCATGAAAGTTGTAGCATCATTTATAAATGAGATGTCAATATTTTTTTTTGTGTAAGCAATATATATTAATAACCGGAGAACTAAGGGTTCTCCAACCTGTTTACACGAGGAAACGGGAAAAACCCGACAAAAGAGAAAATTACAAACCAATTACGGCTACGACAAAAAATGCAAGGGATCCATGCAAAACTCGTAGAAAGAGTAATTGGGGTGCGTAATTTTCCCACAAAAAGACCATCTCCACGCCAAATGCTTAACATTCCAAACGGTATTATTCACATTCCAAGCTTCCTTCCGAAAACAAGCTCCATTCCTAACCAACCAAATAGTCCAAGTGGTAGCAAGCCACACCACTCCCAACTTCCTATGTTTAACTTTTTTGCTATGAAAAAACAAGTGTCAATCCATAAAATTCGACAAACACTCAATCTCTACTCTATCCCCTTTACCAACCCAATTAGCTATCTCACTCCAAATATTTTTCACCACCAAACAACTAAAAAATAAATGAGAACTAGATTCCAACCAATTACCACAAAAAAAGCACTTTAAATCATCCAAGGGAATGGAAATACCTCGGATCTTCAACAATTCTTTCACCAGAAGCCTATCAAGAAAAAGCCTCTAACCGAAAGCCTTGATTTTGAATGGGACTTCCAATTTCCACAACAACCCAAAAGCTTCGTCATTCCTATTAGATGGTCCATGATGAATACGAAGATTGTTATAGAAATTGTAACAAGATGCAACCGTAAATACCTTCTCCTCGGAATAGTCCCACTCAACGGAATCCTTTCCCTCCTTCCAACCTTTAAAACCCTCCACTCGCCCTATGAAATCCGCAAACTCCACCTCCAAACAAAGCTCTCCCACCTCTAACACCGACATACCGAAATCTTCCCAAACCCACACTCCATCCTTCCATCCTCCCATGGCCTCTACCGACACAAACTTTAACCGAGAAATGTCGTATAAATCCGGGAACAATTCTTTCAAAGAAGTATCGTTCAACCACCTAGCCTCCCAAAAAGGGGTAGAAAAGCCATTATGAACGGAAAACCTACAAGAATCAACAATAGGATCACGGAAAGAATAAGAAATAATTTTTAATATATCTTCCCACCAAAATGAGATTTTTGAAGCTTTGTTATTACTTCCTCCTCCTCCGAACATTTTGGAAGACACGTCTCCATACCGCGAGTGCAAAATATTAAACCACAAAGAATCTTGACCTTGAATAATCCGCCATCTCCACTTGTTTAGAAGAGCCATATTAAACAAATTAATGTTTTTGACTCCAAGTCCCCCTTTATGCATTGGAAGGGTGACATCATCCCACTTAACCCAATGAATCCTTTTTCTTTCCTCTACCCCTCCCCATAAAAATTTGCTTTGAATACTAGTGATCTTCATCGCCACCTTTCTTGGGATCTTGTAAAAAGATAAAGTGAAAATAGCCAAAGAACTCAACACGGACTTTAGAAGTGTAATCCTACCACTTAAGTTTAAGAACCGATTCGACCACCCTTCCGAATGATTCTTTAACTTAGCCAAAAGAGGATTCCACGTAGCTTATTTCCTCGGATTGAACCCAATTGGAATACCAAGAAAATAAAAGTTGCTATCTTCCAATTTGCAAGAGAAGAAATGAGAAACCGCCTCCAAAAAGTGAATATTAGAATTAATACCTATCAACTTGCTTTTATGGTAATTAATTCCAAGACCAGACACTAGTTCAAAAGCCCAAAGCACCGCCCTTAAAGCCCACACATGATTCCAATTGCTCTCCCCAACGATTAGGGTGTCATCCGCGAATTGAAGCATATCCACCGAACAAGATCCATTAATCGAAAAGCTTTGGAAATGCCCCACCTCAATAGATTTTCTCACAAGACCCGACAATCCCTCCGCCACAATAACAAAGAGGAAAGGAGAGAGAGGGTCTCCTTGTCTTAAACCTCTACTCACCACAAACTCCTTTGTTGGGTAACCATTCACTAACACCGACATATTACTATTAAAAACGAGCAATTCCATCCATTTCAACCATTTATCACCGAAACCCATGCACTTTAACATGTATCTCAAAAAACTCCAACTAACCTTGTCGTAAGCTTTTTTGAAGTCCACTTTGAATAAAATGCACTCCTTTCCTTCCATTCTCGCATAATCCACCACCTCGTTAGCCACCACAACCCCGTCCAACAAATGCCTACCGGGAATGAAAGCACTTTGACAAGAGGATATAATAGAATTCAACACCCCTTTTAATCTCCCCGCCAATAACTTTGTCGCCACTTTATAGATGCAACCAACAAGGCAAATTGGTCTATAGTCGTCTAATTCAATAGGATTATTAGACTTCGGAATTAAAGTTGAAAAAGAGGAGGTGATTGCCTTTGAAATGGGATTCCCATGAAAGAAATAATTAAAGAAATTGATAAAATCTTCTTTAATAAATCTCCAACATTTCTTGATAAAGAGAAAAGAGTAACCATCCGGCCCCGGACTCTTAGTGTCTCCGCACTCCCACACCGCCTTCTTAATTTCACTTTCTAGAAATGGTTTCTATATTTCCCTCGCCTCCTCACTACTAATAGACTTGAAAGAAATGCCATCTAAAACCGGTCTAACCTCCTCCGATTCAATGAACTTGTTCCCAAAGTGTTTGAAGACCTCCTCCCTAACCTCCTCCACCGACTCCACCATGGAACCCGATGCAAGAATCAGTCCGATATGATTATGTCTTCTTTTACTCTTCATCACCTTATGGAAAAAACCACTATTAGAATCTCCTTCTTTAAGCCATTTCAAACTAGATTTTTGAAGAAGCATGTTCTCTTTAATTCTCAAGTTCCGCCAAAAACTACTACATGCCTCTTTTCTAGCCTCCAAACTCTCTTCTAAGGAATGAAAAGAATTATAATTAGGGGAAGAAGCTAACCTTTCATAACCAAGATTGATATCGTTGTTAGAACAAGATTTGTTCTGATCAATGTTCTTAGTTTTGATGATAACAAGGATATGAATTTTGTGTGAGATAATGTGGTACTCTAATACATTGCAATTTCCCTTTCAGGAAATATATAAAGAGTATGCACAAATCAGCGCTTAGAAGCTTTGTCTCAGAAGGTTCAGCATGCAACATCAGAACATGGTCTGGCAAGACATCAGAAGATGGTCAAGGCAGAATCAGAACATGGGTCTATGGAAGCATCAGAAGAACTTGAGATCAGAAGCAGAAGCACTGAAGTTCTCATGGTATCACGCTCAGAAGCACTTCAAGTTCAGAAGACAAGAAGATGCTAGGCACCAAGCTGTTTGACTCTGATGATATTCAAATATTTTATTCACAAACATCAGATCAGAAGAAAGTACAGGCGGCAGGCTACGCTGACTGACAAAAGGAACGTTGGAAGCTATTAAAGGCAACGTCAGTAGACACAGCGTGAACAAGGCTGGAGGTAGTTGACAAAAGCGTGAAACATTAAATGCAAAGCTGTACGGAATACGCAAAGCATTAAATGCGCCCAACGGTCATCTTCTCAAACGCCTATAAATATGAAGTTCTGATGAGAAGCAAGGTTACCAATTCTGAACGCAATTATTCTGAAAAACTTGCTGAAACGCTGTTCAAATTCAAAGCTCAGAAACTTCATCTTCATCAAAGCTCACTATATTGCTGTTGTAATATATTAGTGAGATTAAGCTTAAACGTTAAGAGAAATATCACTGTTGTGATTATAGCTTTTCAGAAGCATTGTAAAACTCTTATTTGTTTACATTAATTTGTAAGTAACTAGAGTGATCAAGTGTTGATCAGGATACTCTAGGAAGTCTTAGCTTGTGTCTAAGCAATTGTAATTAGAGTGATCACGTGGTGGTCAGGGTACTCTAAGAAAGTCTTAGCTTGTGTCTAAGCATTTGTTCCTAGAGTGATCAGGTTGTGATCAGGATACTCTAGAAGACTTAGTCGCGGACTAGGTGGCAAACCATTGTAATCTGTTGCGATTAGTGGATTAAATCCTCAGGTGAGGTAAATCACTCCGTGGGGGTGGACTGGAGTAGTTTAGTTAACAACGAACCAGGATAAAAATAACTGTGCAAATTGTTTTTATCTTTCAAGTTTTTAAGACTACACTTATTCAAACCCCCCCTTTCTAAGTGTTTTTCTATCCTTCAATTGGCATCAGAGCGCCGGTTCTAAGGTGCAAGTACTTAACCGTGTTTAGAAAAGATTCAGGAAGAGAAAAACGCTTAAGTAAAAGATGGCTGGTGAATCTCAATCAAATCCAACTGCATCTACATCTGGCTCTGCTGAGCAATACAACGGTAACAATGGTTATACTAGACCACCAGTATTTGATGGTGAAAACTTTGAATACTGGAAAGATAAACTGGAAAGTTACTTTCTTGGTCTAGATGCTGATCTATGGGATCTTCTGTTGGATGGTTACAAACATCCTGTTAAAGCTACTGGTGTAAGGCTCACAAGAAGTGAAATGACTGATGATCAAAAGAAAGATTTCAAAAATCATCACAAATGCAGGACTGTTTTGTTGAATGCTATCTCTCATGCTGAGTATGAGAAGATATCTAACAGGGAAACTGCCCATGATATATATGAGTCATTGAAAATGACCCATGAGGGAAATGCTCAAGTCAAGGAGACTAAAGCTCTTGCTCTAATCCAGAAATATGAAGCCTTCAAGATGGAGGATGATGAAGACATTGAGAAGATGTTTTCAAGATTTCAAACTCTGACTGCTGGATCAAGAGTTCTGGAAAAAGGCTACACCAAGGCTGATCATGTAAAGAAGATCATCAGAAGCTTACCCAGAAGATGGGGTCCAATGGTGACTGCATTCAAGATTGCCAAGAATCTGAATGAAGTTTCTTTGGAAGAGCTCATCAGTGCCTTGAGAAGCCATGAAATAGAGCTGGATGCAAACGAGCCTCAGAAGAAAGGTAAGTCTATTGCATTAAAATCTAATGTTAAAAAATGCACTAACGCTTTTCAGGCTAGAGAAGAAGATCCTGAAGAATCAGAATCTGAAGAAGAAGATGAACTGTCCATGATCTCCAGAAGGGTAAACCAACTCTGGAAGAGCAAGCAAAGGAAGTTCAGAGGCTTCAGAAGTTCAAAGAGATTTGAACGTGGAGAATCTTCTGGTGACAGAAGATCTGACAAGAAGAAGGCTGTCTGCTATGAGTGCAATGAGCCTGGACATTACAAGAACGAGTGTCCAAAACTTCAGAAGGAAAATCCCAAGAAGAAGTTTCATAAGAAGAAAGGTCTTATGGCAACATGGGATGATTCTGAATCAAAATCAGAATCAGACTCTGAAGGAGAGCAGGCCAACTTCACGCTGATGGCTACAGAAGATGATGGATCAGAATCTACATCAGAATCAGATTCTGAAGAGGTATTTTCTGAACTATCTAGAGAAGAGTTAGTTTCCAGTTTAACAGAACTTCTGGAACTCAAGGCTCATCTTAGTATCAAATACAAAAAGCTGAAAAAGCAGTTTGAATTTGAAACTAAGAAGCTGGAATTGGAAAATTCTGAACTGAAGGAAAAAGTTTTAAATCTATCCAAATATAGTGGATCTCCTTCTGAAACAGAAAAATCCATTCCTAGCATGAATCATATTCTGAAAGAATATGACTCGAGCTTCAGAAAGTTCTTATCTAGAAGTATTGGCAGAAGTCATCTTGCTTCTATGATATATGGTGTTTCTGGAAACAGAAGGTTTGGTTTTGGCTATGAGGGTGATACCTCACATAAATTTGAACCTATTGATGATCTGAAGATCACATACAAGCCATTGTATGATCAGTTCAAATATGGCCATGCACATGATATTAGGCTCACTTCACATGCACAGAAGTTTAACACTGTTCACACGAAGAAGCTTGTGACACATCCTAAGAAATATCATGCTGACAAACCTAAAGAATATCATGCTGTTCCTCCTGTTAAATATTTTGCTAAACCCAAGTTCAATCAGAACTTGAGGAGAACTAACAAGAAAGGACCCAAGAAATTGTGGGTACCTAAGGAGAAGATAATTTCTGTTGCAGATATCCTTGGCGACAAAGAGGACAGAAAGCAAAATGTCATGGTACCTGGACTCTGGGTGCTCGCGACACATGACGGGAAGAAGGTCTACATTCCAAGACCTGGTGCTTAAACCAGGTGGAGAAGTCAAGTTTGGAGGATATCAGAAGGGCAAAATCATTGGCTCTGGAACCATTAGTCTTGGTAACTCTCCTTCCATAACTAATGTACTTCTTATTGAAGGATTAACGCATAACTTATTGTCCATAAGTCAATTAAGTGACAATGGTTATGATATAATCTTCAATCAAAAGTCTTGCAAGGCTGTAAGTCAGAAGGATGGCTCAATCCTATTTACAGGCAAGAGGAAGAACAACATTTATAAGATTGATCTTTCTGATCTTGAGAAGCAGAAGGTGACTTGTCTTATGTCTGTTTCTGAGGAGCAATGGGTCTGGCACAGAAGATTAGGTCATGCTAGTTTGAGAAAGATTTCTCAGATTAACAAACTAAATCTGGTCAGAGGACTCCCAAATCTGAAATTCAAATCAGACGCTCTTTGTGAAGCATGTCAGAAGGGCAAGTTCTCCAGACCTGCATTCAAGTCTAAGAATGTTGTTTCTACCTCAAGGCCGTTAGAACTCTTGCACATTGATCTGTTTGGCCCAGTCAAAACATCATCTGTCAGAGGGAAGAAATATGGATTAGTCATCGTTGATGATTATAGCCGCTGGACATGGGTAAAGTTCTTGAAACATAAGGATGAGTCTCATTCAGTGTTCTTTGAATTCTGCACTCAGATCCAATCTGAGAAAGAGTGTAAAATCATAAAGGTCAGAAGTGATCATGGTGGTGAATTTGAGAACAAATTCTTTGAGGAGTTCTTCAAAGAAAATGGTATTGCCCATGATTTCTCTTGTCCTAGAACTCCACAGCAAAATGGAGTTGTAGAGCGAAAGAATAGGACTCTACAAGAAATGGCCAGAACCATGATCAATGAAACCAATATGGCTAAGCATTTATGGGCAGAAGCAATAAACACTGCGTGTTATATTCAGAATAGAATCTCTATAAGACCTATTCTAAATAAGACTCCTTATGAATTGTGGAAGAACAGAAAGCTCAACATTTCATATTTCCATCCTTTTGGATGTGTATGTTTTATTCTGAATACTAAAGATCATCTTGGTAAGTTTGATTCTAAAGCACAAAAGTGTTTCCTTCTTGGATATTCTGAACGCTCTAAAGGCTACAGAGTATACAATACTGAAACATTGATTGTAGAAGAATCAATCAATATCAGGTTTGATGATAAGCTTGGTCTTGAAAAACCAAAGCAGTTTGAGAATTTTGCAGATTTTGATATTGATATATCAGAAGCAGTAGAACCAAGAAGCAATGCTGCAGAAGCTGGCAGTCTCAGAAGCAATGGATCAGAAGATCAAGTTGCTGCATCTCTAGAGAATCTCAGGATTTCTGAAGAGCCAACAATCAGAAGATCACCTAGACTTGCTTCAGCTCATTCAGAAGATGTGATCCTTGGGAAGAAAGATGATCCCATCAGAACAAGGGCATTCCTTAAGAACAATGCAGAATGTCAATTAGGTCTTGTTTCTTTGATCGAGCCAACTTCTGTTGATCAAGCTCTAGAAGATCCAGACTGGATAATTGCCATGCAAGAAGAACTAAATCAGTTTACAAGGAATGATGTATGGGACTTGGTTCCTAGACCAAAAGGATTTAACATCATCGGCACTAAGTGGGTGTTCAGAAACAAGCTAAGCGAGAAGGGAGAAGTGGTAAGAAACAAAGCCAGACTGGTTGCTCAAGGTTATAGTCAGCAAGAAGGAATTGACTACACAGAAACCTTTGCACCAGTGGCCAGGTTAGAATCTATTCGTCTATTAATTTCTTTTGCCACTCAACATAACATCACTCTTTATCAGATGGATGTCAAGAGTGCCTTCTTAAATGGTTATATAGATGAAGAAGTTTATGTCCATCAACCTCCTGGTTTTGAAGACTCTATGTCTCCAAATCATGTTTTTAAATTAAAGAAATCATTATACGGATTGAAACAAGCTCCTAGAGCTTGGTATGAACGTTTGAGTTCTTTCCTTCTGGAAAATGGTTTCACTAGAGGAAAAGTGGACACTACTCTCTTTTGTAAAACATTTAAAAAGGATATTTTAATTTGTCAAATATATGTTGATAATATTATCTTTGGAACATCTAATGCTACACTTGGAAAGGAGTTTGCTGAGTCTATGCAGGCTGAATTTGAAATGAGCATGATGGGAGAACTCAAGTATTTCCTTGGGATTCAAATCAAACAAACTTCTGATGGAACTTATGTTCATCAAACGAAGTATGTGAAAGAACTTCTGAAGAAGTTTAATCTTTCTGAAAGCAAAGAAGCCAAAACTCCTATGCATCCAACATGTGTTCTAGGTAAGGATGAGGTAAGTAAGAAGGTAGATCAGAAGTTGTACAGAGGTATGATTGGATCTCTTCTATACCTAACTGCTTCTAGACCCGACATTCTCTTTAGTGTTTGCTTGTGTGCTAGATTCCAATCAGATCCGAGAGAATCTCATTTAACTGCGGTTAAGAGAATTCTGAGGTATCTGAAAGGTACTACTAATGTTGGTTTGGTTTACAGAAGATCCAAAGAATACAACTTAGTAGGATTCTGTGATGCTGACTATGCTGGAGATAGAATTGAAAGGAAAAGTACTTCTGGAAGTTGTCAATTTCTTGGAAGTCATCTGATCTCATGGTACAGCAAGAAGCAAGCTACAATTGCACTCTCAACAACAGAAGCAGAATATGTTGCTGCTGCTGGATGTAGCACACAAATGCTCTGGATGAGAAGTCAGCTAGAAGATTATCAGATATATGAGAGTAACATTCCTATCTTCTGTGATAATACTTCTGCTATATGTTTATCTAAGATTCCTATCTTACATTCAAAAGCTAAACATATTGAGATTAAACATCATTTCATAAGGGACTATGTTCAGAAGGGTGTTATATCTTTAAACTTTGTGGATACAGACCATCAATGGGCTGATATCTTTACAAAACCCCTTGCTGAAGATAGGTTTAAGTTCATTCTGAAGAATATCAGTATGGATTTATGCCCAGAATGAGAAGATGAGAAGATCTTATGTATGAGTATCTTCTGAAATGAGACTGGATTAGTCTTTTATAAGAAGTTCTGTTTGTAATCAATTAGAAGTAGTGATTCAGTTATTACTAACGTTTCATTGTCTAAGTTGATTCAGAATCTCTTTAAAAGTAAAACAGCTGTAACTGACTATCCAGATGGTAAACACGTGTTCACTATTTCTGGACAAACGTGCGTGCAGTTGAGGGGACGCCTACTTAGGTAACTGTGCAAATCACTTCTTTTGTCACTATTATCTCTCCTCACGTCATGTAACATTAAATGACGGGGTTCATGACTTTCTGGCGCAGATTTTGTCTAGGCTAGGGTCTTAGTCGTTAGTCTTTGTAGTTTTCCTTCCTTGTTGCATCTTTTTCTGCATACATCTTTTGTAATCCTATTTGTTTAATCAATGAAAAGTTTATTCTGTTTCTTTCCTTTGTCGTTTTCTACATCTGAATCTTTTATATTCTTTTTGATGTTATGACAAAAAGGGGGAGAAAATATATGATAAATGATCTGATTAATATTATCAGTTACCGGGTAAAAAGGCCCCACATTACTAACAGAACTTGCAAAGTTCTATGTTTTTAAGTTGTGTTGTTGCAGGAATCGAAGATTCAAGATCAATATTAGAAGCAACAAGATGAATCAAGTTCTTGGATTCTTGAAGCAAGCTGAGTGCTATGAAGCTTCAGAATCAGAAGCAAGAAGGAAGAATGTTCAGATATTCTGATGATAGAATATGATCTGAAACTGAATGTCCATTTGTTCTGATACATTCTATATAGCCTATATGGCTCTGATACATATTATGTGTTCTGATACATATTTTATGTTCTGATTCATTCATGCTGACTTTTGTCGTTTAGTTTTGTTCTGTAACATTTCAGGATGTAGAGATGCTCTGATGAAGCTCTGGTACATTCAACAATGTTCTGATACAATCTAGCATGAAGTGATGTAAGAAGAAATTCAAGTTCTGAAGCTGTCTGATGGAAGCAAAAGTCAGAAGATGTGAATGTTCTGAAGATCAAAGAAATTCAAGTTCTGAAGCTGTCTGATGGAAGCAAAAGTCAGAAGCTGTGAATGTTCTGAGGATCTAAAGAAATTCAATGTTCTGAAGCTGTCCTATGGAAGCAGAAATCAGAAGTAATGAATGTTCTGAAGATGAAGCACTGTGAACGTCTCTACCGAAATAATCAGGGAAGTCTTTTATTATTAAAATTCTTCTAGTATTAATTTCAGGGGGAGATTGTTAATCTTAGGGGGAGACATATTCACATGCTTATGCTATAGCTGTGTAATTGTCTTTAGCCGTCTGCTCTTTCTGATCGCAAATTCATATCATTTATATATGTTTTTGTCATCATCAAAAAGGGGGAGATTATTAGAACAAGATTTGTTCTGATCAATGTTCTTAGTTTTGATGATAACAAGGATATGAATTTTGTGTGAGATAATGTGGTACTCTAATACATTGCAATTTCCCTTTCAGGAAATATATAAAGAGTATGCACAAATCAGCGCTCAGAAGCTTTGTCTCAGAAGGTTCAGCATGCAACATCAGAACATGGTTTGGCAAGACATCAGAAGATGGTCAAGGCAGAATCAGAACATGGGTCTATGGAAGCATCAGAAGAACTTGAGATCAGAAGCAGAAGCACTGAAGTTCTCATGGTATCACGCTCAGAAGCACTTCAAGGTCATAAGACAAGAAGATGCTAGGCACCAAGCTGTTTGACTCTGATGATATTCAAATATTTTATTCACAAACATCATATCAGAAGAAAGTACAGGTGGCAGGCTACGCTGACTGACAAAAGGAACGTTGGAAGCTATTAAAGGCAACGTCAGTAGACACAGCGTGAACAAGGCTCGAGGTAGTTGACAAAAGCGTGAAACATTAAATGCAAAGCTGTACGGAATACGCAAAGCATTAAATGCGCCTAACGGTCATCTTCTCAAACGCCTATAAATATGAAGTTCTGATGAGAAGCAAGGTTACCAATTCTGAACGCAATTATTCTGAAAAAATTTCTGAAATGCTGTTCAAATTCAAAGCTCAGAAACTTCATCTTCATCAAAGCTCACTACATTGCTGTTGTAATATATTAGTGAGATTAAGCTTAAACGTTAAGAGAAATATCACTGTTGTGATTATAGCTTTTCAGAAGCATTGTAAAACTCTTATTTGTTTACATTAATTTGTAAGTAACTAGAGTGATCAAGTGTTGATCAGGATACTCTAGGAAGTCTTAGCTTGTGTCTAAGCAGTTGTAATTAGAGTGATCACGTGGTGGTCAGGATACTCTAAGAAAGTCTTAGCTTGTGTCTAAGCATTTGTTCCTAGAGTGATCAGGTTGTGATCAGGATACTCTAGAAGACTTAGTCGCGGACTAAGTGGAAAACCATTGTAATCTGTTGCGATTAGTGGATTAAATCCTCAGGTGAGGTAAATCACTCCGTGGGGGTGGACTGGAGTAGTTTAGTTAACAACGAACCAGGATAAAAATAACTGTGCAAATTGTTTTTATCTTTCAAGTTTTTAAGACTACACTTATTCAAACCCCCCCTTTCTAAGTGTTTTTCTATCCTTCAATCGTGAACATCTTTGTCTATATCCAAATCAATCTTACCGAAGACTTCCTTATTCCACTTTTTGAGCTTATCTTTTAAAAGTCTATGTTTTTCTTTCAAAACAAAATCGGCTCTTCCTTCCACCTTCAAAGACTTCCACTCCCCTTCCACAAAAGGGATAAAAGAATCGAAAGAAAACCATTCATTATTGAACTTGAACGGTTTCGGACCCCAATTACATTTATCCGTCATGATCCAAATTGGACAATGATCTGAGATATCTCTATCGCCAATCATTTGACCAATAACCTCCCACCGATTCACCACAATCTTGGATAATAAGAAACTATCAATCCTACTCATGGACTTACCATCTCCGCTATACCACGAAAATTTCCTCCCTTTACACGGAGTGTCCACCAAAGTGCTCTTATGAATGAACTCCGCGAAGAGTTCCGTCTCCTTCTTGTAACTCCCTCCTGCTCTCCCTTTTCTTTCTCTACCGTTCTTGATAGCATTAAAATCTCCACCTATAATCCATTCCCCGTCGGAGTAAATTCTCATCAAGTCTAATAATTTCTCCCACAAGGCCTTCTTCTTAATCAAGTCGCAAGAAGAGTAAACATTAACAACACAATAAAGATCCTCCTTCCAACTAACTTTCAACCCCAAAAAACCTTCCCCATTAAAACTAAACAAAACATCCATAATGCTTTTCTTCCAAAACGTAATCAAACCACCCGACCGTCCCTCCGAGTTAGTAAAAGAAAAGCCAATATCTGGGTGTCTCCAAAAACTATTGGCATAGTCCTCATTCAAATTGGATATCTTAGTTTCTTGCAAAAGAAAAATATCCGTATTTCCTTTGTTGATCAAGGAACTAATTCTCCTTCTTTTGAGCGCATTTGCTCCCCCTCTAATATTCAAGGAACCGATAATCATTGAACCACATTATTAAGCTCTTTCCTTCTAACCAATGATACCTTTCTTCTCTTTCCCAAATCCTCAATCATCCTAGCAAGATTGCTCCTACCTTTCTCATCAACCACCCCCAAAGCCACAATCGCCTCCAATAATTTATCCCCGACATCCCTTTTAAGAAAATCCCATTGTGTATTATTATTCCTACAAATGTCCGACTCCTCTTGTTGGTTTCCATAGCACATAGAAGAAACACCAAAACTATCGTCTTCATAATTCAAGCCCAGCGGAACAGAAGCAATAATCTTAGCCTTACCGTGAACCTGAGCACTACTAGATATCCTGTCTTTCCGCCCCCCTGCCTTGCCGCTACAAGAGTGCTTGCCCACTTCTTCCAGAGACCTGTATCTAACTTTCTTCCTCATTGAATTAACTCCCCCACACTCCAAAGTACAGCAGGCCCTGGATTGAGTCGTCACTGCTTGGTCATCCGCGTTTGCCAACAAAACTGGCTGCAGAACCGTCCCGGAAAAGGCTTTGCTGCCAGCTTCATTATGCCCCTCTAGCATCGTCCTAGCAGCGCCAAAACTGTTATGTCCCGCCCCCTGAATAGCAGACCCGAGCGCATAATCCTTATCCTTCAAACTGTGACCAACAGATTTCCTGCGCACAGAATTGAATTTCCCTCCAGACCGAACTCCACGAAGAGAATTCTGAGGACAGCTTCTAACGTTATCGAGGGCTGCATCAAAAA
The DNA here is from genome assembly GCF_029867415.1 of Vicia villosa. Lineage (NCBI taxonomy): Eukaryota > Viridiplantae > Streptophyta > Magnoliopsida > Fabales > Fabaceae > Vicia > Vicia villosa. The sequence continues at coordinate 19,630,611 of NC_081183.1, read as the reverse complement.
CCCCAATAATTTCATTCGGACCGTGCCCAAGATTACCTTCCCGTAATACCTCCTAAATAGTAGGCATAACCACATCAAAGTTCTTAACCGCTACCGATTCAGACAGAATACCGCCGGCAACTTTAACGATACTATCCTCCAAATTCTTCTCTGAGAACTGTTCTATACTGTCCGAAAGGCTACCTTCCTTACCATCATGTTCACTCCACCACCCTGCTGCCGAGTCGGAAGAACTACTAGCAAGCGACGTGTCCACCGGAGCCTTGGAAAAAACTCTAAATTGTCCTTGGGCATCTTCTTTAATATATAATTTGAAATCAAGACCATCAAGTTTAATGATAACAGAATCGAGAAACATACAAGCTATAGGCACATTCACCATAATTCTCGCGACGTCAAACGCCTCACCTTTGGCCGTGGATTCGTCAATGCAGATGAATCTCCCCCAACATTCATCCAAAGCCACAAAAAGTTCAGAGCACCAAGCATGGAGAGGGATTCCGAAAACTTTGATCCAAACGTCTCTATTCTGATCCACTGTGCCAACCTACCACTTTTTAATTTCCGAAAACCAACTCTTCCACCACACCTCTCCTTCACCAATCAGGTCTTCAATGAAACCTTCCTCATTTTCCTCTAACAGACACAAATTGCTACCCATAGGGGACACTTTAACAGGGAATACACCTTCCATGATTTTAGCTAATATATAATTTATACAAAATGTGGAAATCAAAAGATATGTTCACATTCGTTATTCACAACAATTTATGATTTCTAATAATTAAGTATTTTAAATACTTTTTTATCTTTTTTTTTTCTTGAAGTGTAATTTCTTCCATTGAATTTTAAAAGTATAATTTACATTCTTTAATTCTTTATTTTAATTGTATTAACCTAAATTGGATCTTTCTAACTAATAATAAAGATAAGCTATATTAATTATGGGACATAAAACATAATTAATTTTTTATAATGAGTTCATCTAATGCAGTTATAATGTCCATTACTCATTCTTACCTCTCAAATCTTTATCGTAAACATGTTTACAATTTTTAGTTATCATGTGAGCTTCATTTTAGAGTCATGTATGAAGCTAAGAAAATGAACAACATACCTATTTAGATAAATATAAAGAAATGTTGGAGTATTGATGGGGAAGATATTATAGAGTTTATCCAAGAGTTCCACAGTTTAGCAAAGTTACCGAAAGCTTTGACTGCCTCTTTCTCATTGCTCTCATACCTAAGGTGGATAACCCCCAAGCTCTCGACGAGTTTAGGCCAATTTGTCTCATTGTAAGATTATATAAGGTAATTGCTTTGATTTTAGCTGTGAAATTGAAAGGTGTTATTAGTAAAATTATTTCCAGCAATTAAACGGCTTTTATACTGGGTAGACAAATCATGGACGGTATCTTAGTGACTAATGAAATCATTGATTATGCAAAAAGATATAGGAAGGATTATTTTATGTTTAAGGTTGATTTCTCTCAAGCATATGACTGCGTCGACTGGAACTACCTTCGAAGCATATTACGTAAAGTTGGGTTCGGAATAAGATGGATGAAGTGGCTCGAAGCATGGGTGTTTTCTAGTAGCATGTCAGTTTTGGAAAATGGTAGCCCTACTCAAGACTTTATGGTGTCAAGGGAATTGCGTCAAGGCGATCCTCTTTCTCCATTCTTATTTGCATTAGCAGCTGAAGGTCTCACAAGGATTATGAATCAAGCAGTGTTGAATGGTGTGTTTACTAGATTTTCACTGGGCAATAACATTTCTTTCAGTCTCCTTCAGTTTGCTGATGATACTATCATCGTTGGCAACGCTTCGTGGTGCAACTTGTGGACTTTAAAATCAATTTTGCATGGATTCAAAATGATGTCGGGCTTGAGCATTAACATGTCAAAGAGCAAGGTTTATGGAGTAGGGATTGAGACTCCTTTCTTAAATGCAACGTCGAAATTTCTCAGTTGTTAGGTGGACAACATTTCCTTCAAATTCTTGGGATAACAGTCGGGGGAAATCATAGAAGATTGAGTTTTTGGAAGTTGGTGATTAAAAGTGTGAAGACTAGGCTGTCTTTTTGGAAGGGAAGGCTTCTGTCGATGGGGGTTAGGTTTTCTTTGATCAATGTTGTTCTAACCAACAGTCCGGTGTATCACCTCTCTTTCTTTAAAGTTCCAACAAAAATCATCCATCAACTTACTTGCATCCAAAGAAACTTCCTTTGGAACGGCACGACAGATAAAGGGGGAATTTCGTGGATCAATTGGAAAGCAATTTACAGACCAAAAGTGGAAGGTGGCCTTGGTATTAAGGATATAACTAGCTTCAACAAGGCCTTGATGTGAAAATGGATTTGGAGATGCTTGGTGGATGAAGATTCTATATGGTTCAAGTTGCTGCAACAGAGATATGGCTCCCTCACACTACTAGAAACTTCGCTTTTAGTGACCGAATTAGAGACCGAAAAAGCTTAAAAATCGGTCACTAAAAAGTTTAGCCACCGATTTAGTTACCATTATTTTTCGGTTGAAAAAGTGCTAGCCGCTAAGCATTTGCGACGAATTTAGTGACCAAAATTTAGAGACCGAATTTGTGACCGATTTTAGTGTTTCAACTTGTGACCTCCACATATTTTAAGAAGAACTTACCACTACATCATTTTACATCTATTGTTATATTTTATATAGTTTTTTACAAATATATTATATGTTAAAACAATAAAAAATATAAAAAATTTATTAAAAACTAAAATTGAAAGAGAATTAAAATCTTTAAAAAAATGGAAAGGAAATAATAATATAATAAAGAGGATTAAAGAAAAACAAAACAAAATATATTAGGGACCGGAATTTCGGTCTCTAATTTATATATAAATTAAATTGCATAAAAAACTATTTTTTGTGACCGATTTAGTGACCTCTTAAAATTTTCTCATGAATGTCAAATTTTGGTGGCTAATTCGGTCACTAAATTTTGGTCTCTAAATTGGTGGCTGGTGTATTTTAGTGACCGATTTAGTGACCTATTAAAATTGGCTCATGAATATCATATTTCGTTGGCTAATTCAGTCACTATAGTGACCAAAATTTTTTGGTCACTAAATCGGTCACTAAAAGCGAATTTTCTAGTAGTGTCAAGAGAAGGCTGGTGTTTGATGAAGGAAAGCGAAATTCGGCGAAAGAATCTCTTTGGTGGCGAGATTTATTAACTTTGAATATTCATTCTGACTTATTGATAGGTACAGGTTTTGCGAATTGGATAACTTGGAAAATAGGGGACGGCGTTAACATTCCGTTTTAGTATGTTAGATGGCTAGGCAACGAGCCACTGTTTTCTGTTTCCCTAATGCTTATGCTGCAGCAATTAACAAAAAGGTCGCTGTTGCAGACTATGGAGAGTGGCTTGATTCGGTTTGGAGGTGGGAAATTAGCTATGACAGTTCGCTTTCTAATGCTGAGACGTAGGGAGAAATTGATCGATTGGATACAATTCTGAATGGAATCAACTTGGTCCATAATCTTGTTGATCGTCTGGTATGGTGCTTTGATTCAACTGGATGTTATTCCGTAAATTCTGGTTATAAGAAGTGGATGTAGGTTCATATGGTTTCACCTATAGCCGTTAGTTGCAAGGAGAATTTGATCAGGGTATGGGAAACGAAAATACCTCACAAAGTTAAGATTTTTGGCTGGAGATTGTTTCAAAACAAGTTACCAACGCGTGATCAATTGGAGAGAAGGGGAATCATTTTTGGAATCGAAAACTGTAGATGTGTCTTTTGTAATGTTGTGACCGAAAGTATTAACCATATTTTCTTAGCGTGTAAAAAGCCAAGGAGAATTCGGTTGTCTGTGTTAAGATGGCTTAATGTTGTGGTGCAACAGAGTACTGCAAGTGTAAGTTGCAGCAACCATTTCTCCAACTTTGTCAGCGTTTTTGAAGGGGAAAGTCACTAAAGGAAGGGAAGGGTCGGTTTGGTTGGCAACAGTTTGATGCATTTGGACCGCGCGGAACGGGATAGTGTTTAACAATGAAGTTTACGATGAGGAGGAGATTCTCCTTAAAATAAAGATGCTCTCTTGGTGGTGGCTTCAAATAGATTCAAATCGTCATAATTGTAATTTTTATGAGTGGTGTAAACACGCTTGTGATTTCCTCTAAGTAGTTGGTTTTATTTTTCTTTCATCTGTATCATTTTTCTTCCGTTGTGTATTTGGGTTTGAGTATCCCTAATACTCAAATTTGGAATACAAAGTTGTTTATAAAAAAACTCATATGGTTGTGATTTTTTTTTCAAAAGGAACTACATCCCTAAATTGGAGATATAAAACTTGATGTAAATAATTATTTCTATTATTTAAAATTTTATTCTTTTAATTGTATTGATCAACTTATAACATTTCTTTTTATTTTTCAGCTTTATTTTACGCATATTATGCATTAAACATTTCTAATTATGGAAAAATAATCTTATCATATATTTTGTAAGTTAATATGTATTACTATTTTTTATTTATTTATGAAAGTTTAAGGAAAAATTCCTTAACATTATCTTTTAAACTTAACGTTATCAACTGGTTCTTTTTAAAGCTTGATAATATTAGAAAAGTTGCTAAGTTAAAATTATGTCTTATATGATGAAGTTAATTGATTGTAAATGTTAAACGGTTAGAATGATCATTTATGTTTATAAAGTAACCGAGCTTTTTAATATATACTCTCATGATAACAATTTTATATTTATACTACTTGTTTGAATGTATTTGCTTAAACATAGGTTTTTGTTTTTAAAAAAAATGGGTCAATAGAATTTTTGTCCATGTCATATGAACGATTTATGCTTCTTGTAAAAAAATATTAAGATTTCAACTTTGTCATTTAAAAATTAAATTCTCTTGTTCTTTTCGACAATCAATCTATGAATCCGACTCACCAAATGTGCCTAGGTGTTGGGCTGATTGGACTTTTTGTTTTTATTATAATCTTGTTATTGATTTCTGAATCACGCACATATATATATATATATATATATATATATATATATATATATATATATATATATATATATATATATATATATATATATATATATATATATATATATATATATATATATATATATATAGAGGCTAATTCTTGTGTGGATTTTCTGGCTAACATAGGCTTAAAGAGCAAAGCATTCGTTTGGTTTAAATTTGTGCATGATGAAATGTATACGGAATACTTGTTAGACAAGGCGGAAACCCCTAAACTTAGAATTTGTTCTTAAGAGGTTTGGTTTGGTCCCCCTCTTATATTCCTTGTATTTCCTTTTTTCCTTTTGATTATTAATATAATCCCCTCTTTTGGTTAAAAAAAAAGTTGACATGAATTTTTTTCAACTATTTTAAATTTCACGTAAATATGTATATTTTTAAAATAAAGGCAATTGATTTAATAAAAAAGAAAAAAAAAAGATGAGGGGACGCAAAACCTAACACATCAAAAAAGTATTAAAAAAAATGATGGTTGTCATACCCCAAATTTGTCCTACCCTTTAATTTCTAACTGGCTTAGGCTTTGCACTCATGTACATACCTCCATTAGGTTATCTAACACATCATGCATTCATTTATTAAAAATAATCTTGGTCCATTAAAATCATTGGTGATGGATTGAAGGCATCAATTGAACTTAAAGGTCAGGATTCCATCTATGCATTGGAGTGCCCATTTGTTTGCAACTCGAGTTTAGCTGCGAGTTTCATACCGTAAGTCAATTGGTCAGGATCTTTGTTACACATCATGGAGAAAAGCTTTGGGAAGTCATTTTGGTCACTGCGAACTTTTAGTCATATGTTGACTAAGTCTTATGGATTCTCTCTTTTGGGGCCAATTACTACATATGGATCAAGGTTGTCATTTGGATTCATTTATTCAAGATTACAAGGATTGGAGAGGATTTTAGTTGATTTCTTAAAAGGCAAGTCACATGAAAAGTCAATAAAAGTCAAAGGTGTATTCGAGGTCGAACTACATTGTCAAAAGTCAACATCCATATGAAAAGTCAAACTACATTGATACCATCATCAAACTTCATTATATTTTCAAAACCTGATTCAACTCCATCACATACATTCAAATCCCATACAAAATATACTTTCCATTACACTTTCAAAGGTCGCATTACAATACATTGACATCCAGAAAATTACACAAAAGGAATAAAAATACATTTCCCATTTGTTGACTTTTCACCAACAGTTGACTTTTGGTCAATAGTTGACCATTGACTAGAACATTGACCAGACCTCTGAACCTATCTCTCTTCAGTTCTGCAAACCGCTTCCACGTTTCATTCTGATTCCATTCTTCCCGTGACCTCATCTTCACCATATTATTCCCAAGCAATGCATCCTCGCAATGATTCTGCTGCTACCTGCATAAAAAACAACAAGCTGACGAGTATTAGAACCATGCCGTTTGAATATTGGAAGCCACTGCATACATTCAAAATCCGCTGCTACCATACCATGATAATCAGATCTGCAGCATCTAACAAGTCCAAACCATACACAGTTAAAGTCACATTTCACAACATAACATACCATTCAAAAAACCAGTCCCTATCTTACACATTGCAGCCCATCAAGGAACCGGTAGCAGGTCATGTAAAGAGTCATACAGAAAAACAAAAGATGGAATTGTTCAGAAAAGCCACTACAGTTCTACTAACTATCATAACAGAGATTTTACACATCAAAATGATTTCACCCATACAGAAAACCATGATCAAACCCAGAATAAAAGCTAACTGCCAACACTGCCATATAACTAACCTACACATTCCTAATCATTCAAGCTCACAAAACAGTCCCGTTTCGCATCATTTTTAGACTAATCCATCCTAACTTCTAACAAAAATAGAGTTTCAGAATCAGCCCCTGCATATGTATTACTTACCATCAACTTGCAGCCGTTTCTTCACTCGTTAAAAGCAGCTACATAACCACTTCTTGAAAGAAAATCCTGCATATAATAAACAAACACAATTCACACTTGTACATCGGAAACCCAGATACTCTGCATAATTAAAAAGGGAAACAGAATGTGAAATCTCATCAATCCACCTTCAGCTTCACTCACTTTGCGCCTTTAACCGCCTCGACCTTCGACGTACACCACTCAGCATGTCAGCCCTGCATTCAAATCAATACATCATCATACCAAAATCAGTCCTCTTATAAATTAGAAGCAACTCAAAGAAAAGAGAAGGGACTGGAAAATCAGAACAGAGTTGTAACAGTGTTTAGCCATACTCTCTGCCTCACCAAGAGTATAAGGGTTTTTGTGCCAATGATTCAAAGTCTCCTCAGAGTCTTCGTTACCGAAAAGTTTGATGATGACTCTGATTCAAACCAAAGTCCGCCAGCCTACATCAAACGAAAAGCAGAGTTCATATGAAGGAAAACACACAACCGAAACACATACAGCAAGAAGAGAAAAAATCAAAAGAAACATGTTAGTCCCACATTCAAGAAATTGAAAAAACACCTTGCAAGTTATGATTCAGGCTCCACACCCAAGAATTCATCATCATTACTCAATCATTGCCCATATAAAAACCAGTTTCACTCATCTGCAGAAAGGGACCCAGAAAGCACGATCACATATCTTCGTCATTGTTTCGCTTGCAAACTTTGAGAGAAGAGGTGCTAAGTCTAAAGTTCGAACACGCTCATTCTCACCTCCACCATTTTCACATCACCCTCATCTTCTTCTCCACTCAATCTCCATAGACCATAACCTGCAACTTCTCTTCTCTCTCCCTCGGATCCTCTCCCTGAACCTTCTCTCAATTTCGACCTCTGTACTCCTCAACCACAGTTTTCCTCAATCCTTCACTTCTAATAGAAATCGTAACCATACTCCAACCACCATCTCCTTCACGTATCAACCAGCGACACCAACATCGCGAAGAAGCATTGTGACTCAGAAAAAAGACTACCAGAAGAGACGAATTCATAGAAGAAGAAGAAAGCAAGAACAGAAGAAGAATCAGATAGAGGAAGGAAGAGCTTAACGTTAATGCTTACTTGAAATTTCTCGTCATCAACATCTTCGATCCCACCGTGATTTCGATCTTCATCCTTATGCATCAACCTTCTCCGTCTTGAGTTCAGCGCAAGAATAATAACCTCACTATTCGTCAACCTTGTGTCGCCTTCTTCCTTCATCAACGTTCATCACCACACGCCACAACAACACAAAAAATGCATAAACGAAATCGGAGACAAGAGAGGGGCTGAGGGATGAACAAGAGAGACAAAAGAAATGTGTAGGGCGGATACGGAGGCGATTGTGCGGTAGCGCCGTCGACATCAAAGAAGAGAGAAGCGAATCGGAAGATCTTTCTTCGGCCGTTGCTCGTGAGAAGAGTGTTTGAGGAAGCTGAATCATCACAACGAGTAAGCCCTAATCCCCTTTTCTTGTTTTCTAATTTTAATTTCTTTTTATCAAAATTGAATAAAATCTGATGATGGACATGATCTTTGGGCCTTGTCAACCAAATTGCTAGCCACACCGCCACTAACCTCCATGCCTTTTGTATGCTGATTGAAAACTGAAACAAAAAATGTTATTTGGGCCATTGCTGACTGCACCCCCATAAGCCCATCGTTACTCTTTTTTTTTGCCATAGAAAACTGCACACAAAAACCTCCTGGGCCTCACCGAATTCATCTTCACACCCCCTTGACCCATGCTAAATTTTTTGGCAAACAAAATCTGAAACAAAAATCTGTCTTGGGCCACCAATCAGTTGGGCCCTATGTTCTACTTGCCATACCCCATTTCTAACTTAGCACTCCCCTGACTCACATAAGAACTTGGTAGTTTTAGGGTTTTTACTACATTTTAATGATGAATGCATACAAAACCAATAAAAAAAAACTTGATAGATTTTTAGAGTTTAATTTTTAGTTTCTTTTAGAAATTTCTTCAATAAAATCAATAAATTTGTTAGACTTTTAGATCATTTTAGGAATTAATCTTGGTCCCTTTAATTGATATTTTTCTCATAAAAACTCATAAAAAATAAGTAGATTTTAGGTTAATTTTGACATTAATCTTTTTGAATTCAATTCTCTTTCATAAAAATCAATAAAAATAATAGTACTTTTAATTCGCTTTTGTGCTATATTTTGACTTGTTCTTTTTCATGCTCTTATGCTATTTTCATATATTCCACTTTTTGCTTTAATTTCATGCTTCTTTTAAATCCTAACCTTAGGTAGAAACCATGATAATAATAAGTAGAATTCCCCATTCATATTAGGCTAGTTTTCTTAGGCTAGTTCTTTTTCTTTTCAACTTTAATCCATTTAAAAATACTTGAATAAACTCCCATAAAAAATACCAAGAAAACTCATAGAAAATGACTAATAAATACTTTGACTAATAAAAAGGGAATGGAAGCTTGTAACTTCCCTTGCTTAAGGGATGTTCGAGTGCTTGGAGCTCCCTTGCTTAAGGGTTCCATTCAGGCGTAAGTTCCCAACTCCTAAAAAAACACCAACCAAAGAGTAACTCGGGTTTCCCTTGCTTAAGGGATTTCCTCGAAACACTCAAACTCTCTCTCTCTCTTCTCTCGCTTTCTTAAGGGCACCGTTATTTCCGCTCCATTGCATCCTAGGCTGTCCCCTTGTGCAAGAGCGCGAACGTTAACGCCGCCCAACTAAAAAACACAAAAACAAACAGAAACTATGGAGCCGAACTACGGCGCTCTGATCCCTGAAAAGGATACGTAGGCATCAAGTCGCGGGGCTTGAACGAGCACACTTGTAAATAATTCCTTCTTTTCCCCGTATTTCTTTTTGCATTCATCCGCATGTAGACATAGACATAGTACACACCCTTTAGATAGAAACAAACATAGGTGGATACCATCGAGTACGATGGGCGCGAGGGGTGCTAATACCTTCCCCTTGCGTAACCGACTCCCGTACCTTGATTCTCTGGTCGCAAGACCTTGTTCCTTCCTTTGTTAGGTTTCCTGGTATTCCTTTCCCTTATGGGATAAATATATCGGTGGCGACTCTGTTCATTTTTCGCGAGCGTGCGACAATGGTTAGACATGCTCATCCTATCTCTAAAAAAATTTAAAAAAACACAAATATGAAGTGAATTCCATCATCTGTCATAATCTACAAAAAATCTACATTGACTAATTTATCTGCATATGTTTTTACCTGTTTGAAAATATGAGGTATATTGAATCTAAATGAGTGTATCATGTGTTAAGTATTCTTTCATTTGATTAAAAGATATCAAGGAAAAGTATTCAAATTAGAAAATGCATGAATGTCAACGTTGAATGAGTTTTAAGTCAAATATTTCTCGAATTCTTCTCGTTAGTATATTAATTAGCAAGCATGATTCCATTCAATTCAACTTTAAAGGAGGTGAAAATTCCAATCATTCTTGAGAAAGCTCCTTGAAGCTCCATCCATGGTGCATTTAATCCAATTATGACTGGGAAAACGTCAATTAACTTATATGAATCTAGGTGTAGGAGGAGGCTGACATTTGTTCCAAGTTTTTCAGAGAATTATTAGATGAGAGTCATGAAAAAATTCTAATTTTGAGAGCTCTAACTTCTACTGGCAAATTTGAATAAGCTTTCATATCAGTTCAATCAATGTTCATGCCAAACAATATATCCATCCAATGCCAGAAAAGTATAGTCTACTTGCATATAAGAAATAAGTGATCAGAAATTTCCACATCATGATTGCAGAGAGCACTTTAAAATCATATGAATAAGTTTCCAAGTCACTAATGACTTAGCAGATGACCCCAGGTGAAGAGAAAAGGATTTGTACTGAGTATGGTTAATGCACCATTCCTTTCTACAAATGTACCTTCTCGATCTTGGGTTTTTCTTTCTCTTTAACATCTTTCAGATAGAGGTTTTAAACCTCTTGATGATCGCTCCTTTGCAGTTGCACCATGTGAGTATTAAGGGGAATATCTTTTTGTCCCTTTTCTTCTACCTTTTTAGTGTGAAGAAGATGTTCATCATCTATCTTAGTTTAGTTTTGATGAAGAAAAAAACTTATCAAAGAAAAAATATCAAAGAAGAAATAGTTTGGAATCAAGAATCTAAAATGCATAAGCTTATGGATATTTTAGAAGAAAAGTAAATTGATCTTGAAGAAAAGGTATTCAATTAAAGTTCACATTATGCATATCCTTAGTTGCTCAGAAAATCATTCATCTTTTCATCTCTAATGTTTCTAATCATTCATTCATCAAAACCATTGAATTTAAGAATTTTAAAAGGCCAAAATTCAAGTTTTTTTGATAGTGCAATCGATTTCACATTTCAAGCAATCGATTGCATGATGGTTGTGCTAGGCACCTTTTTAAGTCAATTATTTACTTAACTGATTTAAGAAACCTATTACTTGATTGTTGTTGTTTTCACTTTGAAAATAGTTTTGCACTTTTTAAATCAGGTATGTATTTAACCAATTTAAGAAATTCTGGACAAAATGTATAATTGTGTCTTTTCATGAACCATTGTTATTCTAAACTATTGCAAACCTTGGTGAAAATGTCTTAAAATTTGCATCAATTTATAGAGGTTTCTTAGGATGTATTTAAGGGAAAATACATTAATTATTAAATTACCTCTTTCATACAAGTTTTAATACAATTCAAATCAATATTCTAAGTGTTCATTCATTTTAAAAATGTTGATACTTTGTGCATAACCTTCAAATCATTCATAAAATTTTCACAATATATTATGAGCACTTAAGGTTTATATATTGTTTAATTGTAACTTTGAAAGAGAAGATCAAACTTTATCTTGAAATTAATTCAAGATTAAAATACTTAAGATTAATTAAAAAGTGTGTTGTAACTTAATAACCAAGGTTGTGGTGATAATTCACCAAGTGTGTTGTAATTCATAGTCCACCATAGTGTTTGGTGTTTTTGGAAAAAAGGTCCATTAATTCGGGAAGATTCAAAGTCTACCATATGTTTGATGTTTATGTTAGAATATTGTAAGAAAGGTCTTGGTGTGAGGCTTGTACAAAGATGTAACAAAGTAGAAAATCCTTCAAGGTATGAAGGGACTAGATGTACTCTTGGTTGATAAGGTTGAACTAGTATAATTGGCTTGTAATCTTTAATTTTATGCATTTTATTTTATGTATTTTACTATCCTAAGAACATAACATTCAATATCCTGCTTCTGATAAAATAACAAGATAAGATCTAAAGTGCAAAACCGGAAAAAAAAAATCAGAAAACCTAATTCATCCCCTTGCATCTTGTAGTTACATTTGGAGTATATCGTAGTTCAGAAACCCATACACGGGGCCATGAATTGATTAATTTGGCGCATGTTATTCCTAGCTTAAGTATATTTTTAGAGAGCTTGAAGCATTTCGAAAATCAATTCTTCTTGGTTATTCCTCTCCACAAAGAGGCTCATGCATTGGTGTGTACCATATGATAATCTTCAACTTGTCGATTCTGAATTGAAAAGAGAGGTATCTTCCTCCAATAGTGGCTTATTCATAGGCTTTGTTCTTATTCTATAGGAAGGCATATACATCAACTTTAGCTAATACTATGACCAGTTTCTTTTTAATTTTAATCATAACTTGTGGGGGGCAATTTCTTTGAATATGATATTAATCAAAGGTATCTAGCATCCTGCGTATATTTTATTGATGATTTGTACATAAAAGTATCTTTTAATCTTATACTAAATAAATAATTTTAACTAAAGCATTACAAATTTTTCTTATAATGACATTTTCTTAAGGGTATTTATTGCGGTTCCTCATCCATTCCACGCTTTGGTAGGAAATCCTTCTTCATCCTCTTGCTATTCAATTCCTTCCCAGTAAAATATTTTTTTAGTCTAACCTAGACATCAGTGAGGCAACCTATTTCTCCTCTGATACCCTTTGTTCTTCAATTGACCTTTCCTCTTGAATTTTCAAGAATGTGAGGAAACAAAACTTCCACTTTTCTAAGTTAACATTAATGGTGGCCACCATGTTCCATTTTGTTTGATATTTAATTTTCGGATGGACTATTGATGATATAACTCCTAAATTAATTAGCATGAGCTTGTAAATGATAAAATTATAGATTGATTTTTGAAAAACCACAAGAAATATTTTAGTAAGAGTCTTACTTGACTTTCCCCACCAGAAAGTCACCATTAACTCTACGTATCCCCAAGGTTTGGAGGTTGAAATGTGAGACCATTGTAAGTTTTTCCCCATGTATGGTAGAAAAACCTCATGACTTAGTCATAGTAAATTTAGTAATCATGCATCGATGATGTCATAGGCGCTACCTTGATAAATTAAGACTTGACGAACATCATATTTAACCATATATACTCTCTCTAAGAGGGGGACATGGTAGTTTGGGATTCTGTTGACCAATTATTCATCAAGAAATGATATTGAGGGACACTTTTTCCTTAGAATTAGGTCTTGCCTGGATGTGAGGGCCATCACCTTGCTTACTTCCTTTTTATTTAATTACACAAGTCTCCCCCAAAACTAGTTTGTTTTGTCGTAATTTAACATTCCTAATGGCTTTTGAATCCCCCAATAGACCATATAATCACTAGTCCTTTGAGTGAACACATTATTTTTAGGAAGTATTATTCACCATCAAATCTATAGAAAGAAGAAGGTAGTGATGACTTAATATGATGTTATCCATGGTGAAAATGATGATGATGGAGTTTGGTAGGAAAATGCCTATGTGGTTTCAGATAGCAATATATGTGTCGTTGATGGTTTTGATTTTTTTGAAGAAAGGGAGACATCACTCGATCTTCTCTAGTGAATGACATAGTTTCATCATCTACTAGCATCGCACCATGGCATGTCCTTCATGGAAATGGTTGTATCTAGGGTTCTAGATCATTTTTTTATAATCACCTTAGTCTCTCGTCATATTTATTCATTGATTGCAATTTCCTTTGAAGGGAGAGCAATATGCATTATAAGAGAGCGTTAGTTTCATTATTGACTGTGGTAGTTATAAGGGTCTATTGTGGTAGTTATAAGGGTATATGATAGTGGAATTTCATCATTCAACAGGTAACATAAAGGGGATGTGGTACATCTTCAATAAGTACATACTACTTTTAAAAAAAGTAAATTAGGGACGGGAATTTATAAGAGAATTAAATCATTCACTAATTGTGATGGAGTTAGTGAAGGAAAACTTTATAGTTGATAGATCTTTAATGAATAGAAATTAATGAAGAAATTTGTGAGGCAATTTTTCAGTCCCAAAAAATCTCTCATAAAATCCTTCACATAATTGATAAAAGTAGATTTATTAAATTCTTCACCAATATTTCCATCATAAATTCCCTCATAAATGTGTTAGATAGTTTCGTGAGGGAAATATTACCTCTCTAGTATAATATTTTATATAAAATAGATTGAAGTTAAAATTTATTTTAATGTCACCGACGTGTTGACTACTTCGTTGACCGGGGGGCCCATGTACAGGGAGCTTCACCTTAACCTAGATGCACCCCCACTCTCAACCTTTGATCATGCTGACTAATCCCTTGGTAACATTGATCAAGCGCTCATGGTTGGAGTTAATTTTGACTCTATTGACCCCTTATCCCAGCGCCCTTGGACCTCTTCCAACTGGGTTTAGCATTTTCTATTCGACACCCCTTTGATTGTTGACTCCATGTTGTTTTTTTTTGTTTACTTTTCTTTTGTTATAATGGGCCTTAAGCCCACTGTTATTCTCTTTACTCTTATAGTCCATCCTTTTGCATGCACCTTTCTTGTTAGTTGTTTGTTTATTTTACTATTTGTTTTTTAGGATATTATTTAATTTACCATAACATTAAAAAAACTTAAAATAATTATTAGCCATTCAAACCAATCTTTTCAAATTAAAATCAAGAACACTCGATCAACATCAAGTAATTTTCAAAGCATTTCAACAACCCTTTATCAATTTTATAAAAAAATCATTTCATCAAGATTAGTCAAATCAAACTATTTTCAAATCAAAAATCAAATCGAACACTTGATAACTAACAAGTCCTTTCTTCAAAACTTAATCGAATACTTCAAAATCATTTTCAAAATAAACTCGAATGAAAAGGGGTGAATGGATGCATTTTCATCTTATCCTCGAATAAGTGAACGCAAAATGTGACATCTTGTATAAGTTCAATTATTCGTCTTCCACCAAACAATTATTAATCATAAACTTTGATGAAAATGGGTGAATGGATGCACTTCCATCTTATCCTCGACTAATTTGACACAAGGTGTACACTTTATCTAAGTTCGAATATTCATTTTCCATCAAAGATATTTTATTCAAAATTTGACGAAAAAGGATGAATGGATGCACTTCCATCTTATCCTCGAATAAGAGAACACAAGATGTGACATCTTGTATAAGTTCAATTATTCGCCATCCATCTAAAAACAAATTCAGCTCATCAAATAATCTTTTTCTACCTTAGCAAGATACAAAATCTTTTCACAAACGAGTGATGCTTTATCCAATAGACACCAAACAAACAAACACTTCAGTTTCTAAGCACGAACAACAAGCAATGTTTAACCGCTTAGTACAATCTAAGAATTACTCTCTAAAATCAACCAACACACCGTTCTTTTTTTCTTTTCTAAGAACTACGTAGCTTTGAGTTCTCCATTGCACCTGGAGATGCGTAGAAGCGAGATTTAATGTCTCGTCAACCACCCTAATAAAAATCCTAATTTTAGTCCACTACTTATTTTTAAACATGTAATAATAGTCAAAAGAAACAAATATCCATACGCTAAAATTCATATTCGCAAAATTAACTAATTGGTTCTCGTTGAGTACAACAGACGTGAAGGGTGTCAATATATTTTTCTCGCATAACTGACTTCCAAACACGAATTTGATTGCGATGAAAATATTTTAATATTTTCTAGTTTAATAAACATTTTTCTCTTTTCTATTGAAATAAATAAACTTCAGTTTTATTGTTTTTTGAGCGTTCATTACGCTCGGATATCTTTCATGTTGCGACACTTTGTAACAACCAACATTAAAGGTGATTGGAGGGATAAAATTACTCCTAATTAGTCTGGCAAGTAAGCATAAGAGTTCATGTCACATATTTGTGACTGATTAATAGATCTTTACAATAGTTTTTTAAATTCAAACAAGTTACTTGTTCACTTTATATTTCACATCAATGATTTTTATTCAAAATGTAAAAGTAGAATTGGTGATTAATTCATATAATCTTATTGTATGTATTCACTTAAGTAGACTAATTAAAATTATGTAGCAAATGTTTTTTTTTCTCTCCATATCTTTAGATAGAGAAAAAAAATATAACAACACTTACAAGATATAATTGATATACTTCTCCATCAGTAAAAAAAAGTAAGGTAAATAGATATATCAAAATATAATGATATGGGTAACAACACTATAATGTTCACACAAATTATTATTATGCATATGAATAACTTATAATAATTTATAATTTCATTGTAAGGATGATCGCAATAAATAACACCTATTTGAAATGCACTTCATAACATGGGTGGAAGTGAAACATTCAAGTATTGGACAATCCTTGTCATCAGTACAAAAACGATCTATGATAAATAAAAGCGTTAAATAAGTTTTTGTCTTTATAAATATTGTAGTTTTTATTTTTAGTCCCTCTCTGCCTTTAGGTAATGGTTTTTACAAAAAAATCGTTGCCAAAACTAATTAAAACCGTTGTCTAAAGACAGAGAGAGACTAAAAATAAAACTGCAATATATATAAAGCTTAAAAACTTATTTAATCCAAAATAAAAATAACAGAATGTTAGTGAAATTTTGTTAAATTCTAAATATTAGTTTTAAAAAATTATATAAGAATGTGGAAAAATTGTCTTACACCGTGGCTTAGAGCAAGAATAATTGAAACAA
Source organism: Vicia villosa (assembly GCF_029867415.1). Lineage (NCBI taxonomy): Eukaryota > Viridiplantae > Streptophyta > Magnoliopsida > Fabales > Fabaceae > Vicia > Vicia villosa. Next base: position 19,613,610 of record NC_081183.1, on the reverse strand, counting down.
ACAAGATCATAGGATAGACACTCTTGATAAACTTGGCCATATTTTCTCTTTTCATTCAACTAATATAAAATTATATGATCACTTTATAATGTTAAATTTCATTATGTTTACATTAATAAAAAAGCATCTAGCTCTTAGCATAATTAAAAAAAACATTTACACTAAATCAAAATCATTCATCTTTACCAACTTTTCATTATTATTTTTGTTTTGGTTCTGTATTTTCATAATAGATAATAGACAATCATTGCATAAAGAATAACAATGTTGAATTATGGAAAAGGTAACGTTGTAGCATCAATTATAAACGAGGTTTCAACATATTTATGAATGGTTTAAAAGGATTTTAATATATAATGTTTACGGAATATGGAAATGAAATATTTGTTTGCATTTCTTATTTACAACAATTTTATGATTCCTATTATTAAAAATATTAAATGTTTTTTGCCCTTTATTTTTTTGAAGTGCAATATCTTCCCTTGAATTTAAAAGTACAATTTTCATTGTATTAACCTATATTGGGCCTTTCTAAGTAATAATTAAGATAAACTATATTAATGATGAGACAAAAAACATAATTAATTTTTTATAATAAGTTTACCTGACGCAGATATAAAGTCCATTACTCATATTTACCTCTCAATTCTTCATTGTAAACATGTTTATATTTTTTATTTACCATGTGAGTTTCATTATAGAGTCATGGATGAAGTTAAGGCAATGAAAAACATACCTGTATAGATAAATAGGCTAAAGTATATAGACTAAAAAACATTTTTTTCTTGAATTAAGGTATCAACTTTAAACCTCTACAGAAATGGTAGAGTAATCATTTATATGTTTATGATTTTATGTTCCACATCAAAATAATGACGTCGTTTATGGATAACTTTTTTTATTCTCCCAAAAATTTAGTACTAACATTTCTCCATCGCAAACATTATGTTAACCAAATTAATCATTATAAATTGTGTCAACCATCAATAGTGGTTTCTAAATCTACTTGGTTGGTTTCTCATCGTAACTTCGATCATGCGACTGAAGTCGCCACTCCGGTCCTTGTATCCACCTATGAAGATATTCCTTCTCCCATTTGGTAGGCAGTATGGTTCTAATAACAACATCAACAACTTCATCTTCTATATTCAAGTTTGAAATTTTGGAACTTACAACGCATGCTAACACAACTGTCTTAGCAACACATGATGTCAAGATAGATGTTACGACATCTGGAAACAGACCAGACACATCAGACTGAAATTGATATTGAAATAAAATTTTAGAATGATAAACAACACAGAGAATTGTTAACTCAGTTCGGTGCAACATCACCTACTCTAGGGGCTACCAAACCAAGAAGGAAATCCACTATTAGAAGTATCAATTCAAAGCTAAACAGTCTCAGTTTATAACTTCTCACTTAATCACTATCGAGTGCAACTTCTACCTAAAAATCAACATCTAGACATGGGAAATCGCCACCCCACTTCCTAAATCACTCTAGTGATATATAACAGTCTCATTTCCAGCGACTGTATCAAGAACAATCCAATTTAGAAGATTACACTTTAAATACAAAATACTTGGTTTTGCTTAAAAGTTTCAACCAAGAACAATACTCAACTCCGTGCTTAAAAGCTTTAAGAGTGAGAACAACAACTTGACTAACAATCAAGTAACAAATACTCTACCATACAGTATCAAAAGATACATGGGTGACTTAAAACACAAGAGACTATCAAAACCTAAGATTTCTAACCTTCCCCTAATTTTACAATTGTGAAAACTTAGTTACATGTGGTCTAGGATTCTATTTAAATAGTCTCTAGCAGTCCATGTGCTTCGAAAAACTTTACTTGATCCATAAGTTGAGAGTTGCAACAAATCTGCAGAATATCTTTTTTTTTTATTTAAAATCTTGGAGAAAATCTTCAAGTTTCTTAAATTGTCTCAACCCACAATTTTAGAACCTTTGATTCTGTTGGAGATTTGATTTCCTTGTTCCAGATTTAACTCCTCTTGACCTGCGTAAATATCTGTAATATATCCAAAGAAAATATCATAAAATCAAATCAAATCAGCCAAGATATAAACCATCATGTACTGAGGTTCTGGTACAGAATGTTTGGACATTTGTCAGGACATCTGGTTTTTAATTTAAGCTCATACTCATTTGTATCAGAATATCAAGATGTTATGACATCTTGCTTAACATCTTTCAAGCACCATGTTTTAGCTAAATTATGCCAATCCTAAAATCATGGATCTAACAATCTTCCCCTTTGGAAATTTTGGCTAAAACAACCAAAGACCAAACTGCGCAAACATATATTAGAAATAACACAGTTACACAAACACAAACTACATGCTAAACATCTAACAAGAGGTAGCAGCAGAAGCAGAAGCATACACAAACTGGAAAATTGACTCACGGGACAGACAATTATGCTCCCCCTAAAATTTTGCATGCATCAAACAACATTTGACATAGACCTAGACCTACAGACACTTTTCTCCCCCTTTTTAGCCAAAAATTGACAAAAGCACAGTGAAAAGAGACAGACACAACAAAATAAAACAAGCCATAATTGATTCAAGAAAAACAACAAAACGAAACAGACCTAATGACTAGATATTGGACCAAACTGACTCAAAAGAAATATACTCTCTCAACCAGAACTGACAAACAAAACTGAAAAAGATGAAGAAGAATAGAAAAAAGAAAAAAATGGAAACATAAAATAAACTTGACCCAAAGAGACAAAAACTAACGAGGAAAACAAAAGACTCTAAACAAAAAGAAACAAACAAAAAACACACACCCTTTTTTTAATTTTAATTATTTTATGTTTTCCTGGTCCTAGATACTCCAGTAGATGTTCCAATATTTGTTGCAATGTTGAACCCTAACCTTCTTTGGATCACTGTCTTTAACCCCTTTTTATTTTTTTATTTTTTATTTTTTGGATTTCAACAAAAGAACCTTCTTAGCACCATCATCTTTGGAAGATTTGCTCATTGTTGAAATGCAATTTGTGAGGATGGGGAGGTTGTAAAGCCTTTAAATTCAAGGAGAGTTATCTAGAATGTAACAGACTCTTGCTTGTAACGATAGTCTATTCAAAATTTTAGGATGATCCATTCGTTAGATTTTGCGCAAGCTTCAATTTTCTGGGCTTGATTTGTGTAGAATTGGGGCTGTGGGATTTCACTTTCCTCACTAATTTCTTTGTCGTCTCTCTCACATAATGAATGAATAACCTAATTCTCTTTGTTGGGTGATAACAAAGGCTTACACACACATGGGCCACTAACCCACATCTAATTGGACCTCTCCAAATAAGAGGAAAAGCCCAACATGCTTTAGGGAGTATGGACTGATATAACTTAGTTGGGCCTATAAAGGGACGACCCATGATTGAGCACTTCAGACTGAGTGCGGCAATATTGGTGAGCTCTTGAAGGAGTACTATTTTCTCAAAGTGCATTCACTTCACCAAAGCGTCTTCAGGCCTCCCAAAGTCCTTCAGGTCGGCCGACTGGGCCTATATTATTCGATCGAACTGAGATCCATGATCAATTTCATTCGTCACACGTGGTCTGTGAGGTATCCATAGAATAATAGTATGGAAATATCTACCATAAGTAAACCACCTCCCCCATGATTTCTGGAAGAACGAGTCTTCCTCTACTCAAAATTTCTGTTCATGAAACTGGAGAAACTATTTTCTAACTTTCTAACTTAGTCAATGGAGTCATGTATAAATTCCTCAATCTTACAAATAAGATTGAATTTCTACTCCTCAACTAGACTTACTTTACACACAACATTAACACGCATACTTAGTATTTTGCATTTAAAAGAATTCATAAACAAAAGCTTCAAAGAAAGAGAACCAAAACGAATATGTCCCCATCGTCGTACAAAATTAAGCCCCAATCCAATCATGGGGGCACTTTGGGTTACACAAACGTGACCACAAAATATTTGTTTTCCAAGGGTATATTTGTTCACAAACCTTAAGTCAAATGTACTATTGTTTCGATATAATTGATAAGTATATTAATACAAATCAAGTACAGTATATGATTGTAAACTTTGAGTTGAAATAAAAATATTTTGTACTTGATTTGTTTTCTGAAAATCTAACAATAACATGTGGTAGATTCGTAGCCTATATAGTAGGATAAATCTTTAGTAGTATATATACTTATTGATGTATAATAACTTTAATACAGTTTGGAACAGAATTGTGTGTACATGAAGCTCTCTCTATATAATTAACTTTTTCAGATCACTTCAGCTTTTTCCTGCGAAATAGCTTAAATTCCTCTTCTCGTTGGCTATAAGTTGCTGAAAAAAATTAAATTCGTACTTTATTCTATACGCATAAATAAGTAATCTTGCCAACATGACCCAAAGTTATTACCAAAGGACATATATTTTAATAAATTAATAAAAAATAATTTATTTATTTTCATACTTTTTTGTCTCAAATATATATATATATATATATATATATATATATATATATATATATATATATATATATATATATATATATATATATATATATATATATATATATATATATATATATATATATATATATATATATATATATATATATATATATATCTTTCTTTTAAATAAAATTGATATATTTCTTTCACCGTGAATTCAAATTTAATTTGTGAAGGAGAATTATATCTGACTTCTTTTAAATTAGACATTGTCCCGCTAGATTTTATATAAATATGTATTTTGTCGTTTAAATTTTAAATTTTATATTATTTTTTCAAAAATCAAATATAAAATATAAAATTTTGAGAAAATCGATGATTTTATATAATTAGATGTTTCTTTAATCCAATATAATAAAATCATAAATTTAAAAAAAAAAAAAATTGTTTGTATACTAGTTTTTTTGAAAGAATCGGTATATGAAGGTTACATTGAATTGTTTAAAAAAATCAGTAGTTTAATTTTGAACAATTATTTAAATAATATAAAATTAATATTGCTGAATTTTTTGATAAATTTGATTTCTACGATAAAGTATCTAAATATTTGAAAAAACAGAAATATTAAATTATAATGTTTTTTTTCAAAAATTAATGACTCATAGACCATTTTTTATTTATTTTTTGTTTAACTCATAGACCATCTTGATTAAGATATTCATGTATATTTCTTAGAATCAAATAATCAATGAAGAATTATTTAAGAAATACAATAATTTATGGACTAACAAAAAGTGTGATCCATGTAATAGTTAAGCACTGCTAGTTAAGATAAGCCCACTAAAATAAGAATTTAATTTTTATCCTATGCTTTTGACTTCAAAGTTCAATCAATGTGATTTATAAGAGACTTGAACGTTTTTTCGCGTATGCAGAGTTAAATCATCTTTTTATTACATGTGTGAGGTAAAAAAGATGAATATGTAAATAGGGAAACAAAAAGGGTGAGTGGGTTAACGAATCATAATACTTCACATTTATATGCTTATAGGATTTAATTATGGATTGAATGTAAAAGAAAACATTTAACATACAGATTCTAGGTATTAGTGGAGGAGCTAAACTCCACCAACAAGGCAAATTAAAATTAAAATTTGAGCTCCATATATACTCATATTTAAAGTTTGTTTGTCTTAGCTTTAAGAAAAAAAATTTAATGATTTTAAAATTGGTTTTTATGAAAAATTATTTTAAATTAATAAACATTAATTTTAACTTGTTTTTTATAAATTAAAAGATTAATTTTGACAACAAACATAAGTTTATAGTTTTAAAAATTAAAATATAGTTAAAATTATAAATTTTTTGAAAAATTTATATTTTAAAAATACTAGTTTTTATGAAAATTTATTTAAAATAGTTTTAATTTTAAATAAATACTATAAATTTTTATATCCCAAAAAAATTATAGCAAAAAGATGAAATATCTAAAATAAAATTTTAATTGCCTATCATAAAAAGTTGAGTAGAATTAATCTTTTTAGCTAAGAAATATATTAAAAATATATAAACTTTTCACTATTTAATAAGTAATTTAATATAATAAAATAAAAAATATGTTACAATTGGTTGAAGGTACATGTTCTCATATTCGATGTTAGGGTAAAGTTCACTATAAAATTGAATAATATTTATTGAAAAATGACACCAAATTTGTAAAAAATTGTTCGAGGACCATATTCAAACCCTTACTATACAATAAATTATTAATTTCCATCAATTACAAAGTTGAGTAAAATTTTTCTTAGCCTAAAATGCGTCTGTAACATTTAAAATTGTAATTATATAATAAATAATTAAATATAATAAATGATAGGGTGTTAGATGATTGATTGAAAATATAAATTGTCACATTTTTCAAAGAAATATTATGCACATCGTACAAGATGGTTTCTTTAGTTAAGACGAGATTTGTCACTTTGACCAACCAAATATATATTAGATGATTATTCTATGTGTTATTAAAATAACTTTTTCTCATATAGTAATACTCACTCATCTTTCAATTGATTGATATTAATCAACATTATATTATAAACTTAGATTGTTATTAAATATGAATAGAGAGATAAATTCAGAGAAAGAGGATGAATGAAGGTAATAGATGATGGAGATAGTTAGAGAAAGATAAAGAGATAAAGGGTGATAGAGAATTAGGAAAAGATAGAGAGATTAATTAGGGGGAACGGATCCTCTCCCAATCTATTTCTTTCTATATCTCAATTTCTCGAATTTGAATCATCTCCTTCAATTTCTTCTCTCGAACTATCCCCTTCACACTTTTCTCTCTATCTCTTCCTAATAATTTCTCTCTCTTCCTCTTTTTATCAATTTTTTTAATTCTAGTGAGAGAAGGAGAGAATCCATATTCCTTTTCCCTCTCACTCTTTTTATTTTGCTCCTTTTTTTATCTCTTCCTTTCTCTTCCTCACACTTTCTCCCTTATATTCTCTCTATGACTATCACTCTCTCACTCTGTTTCACTCTCCCGTCCACCCTCTCTCAATTCTCTAAAAATTAAAATTCAAATATTTTGTCAAGTCAAAGTTGACCTAAAACCCGAAAAATAAAAGTGCATACAAAAAATTTAAGACTACACAAAATATATAATTTGTGGTGTTTTTTTAAGAATTTAAATTAAAAAATCTAAATTTATGGAACCAAAAATATCTTTATTCTCTAAATAAAATATTATATTATGGAAGAGGGCACTATAAAATTAAATAATATTCATTGAAAAATGATCCTAAATTTTTAAAAATATTGCTTGATGCCCCTATTAGAAACCTCAATATTTCTCTTTATTATGTCAATGTGATTGAGTTTTGTAGCACTTATTTTGAAAAAAAAAAACTTAATTTAGAAAAATTCTTGCATGAAAACGACCATAAATTCATATTTTTTAGAACAACCAATAAAAAGAAATAATTTCTTTTAATTTATTTAAATTTAAATTTTATTTTTAAGTGAATTCATGTGGTGGTGAGATTATAAATAAGAGAGAAAATTTTGTATATATTTTTTAATTCATTAAGATTTTGTAATTGATTGTGTGTAAAATTAGGTTTGTTTCTATTAAGAATTTTTCTTTAATTTGTCATTAAAATTTAAAAAAAGGTTAAACTTATGTCAATATTACTTTTTTTTTTTCTAGACATAAAAAGAAACTGAAAAGGTAACTATTAAAGCATAATGTTTGGAAAAGTAAAAACAAAAGTTCTAAGAGAGCACACATGCACAACTAGTATTACAATGCAAACGCAACAGTAAACAAAAAAGCAGAAACTAAGTTTAAAAAAATCACTTAACATAATTTTGTTATCCAAAACAAATTCCAACCTGCTTAATCACCTTATTATAGTCATGTCCACTTGCCTTGCCAACTTGTCACAAACACATCCTATATATACAATAAACCCACATCTCCCAAAAACCAAACCAAAAAACCAAACACAACAACTTTTCCTATTCCACTTATGCCCTTATCTCAATCTCCCATGGCTTCTTCAATCCCTCACCACTTCTATCCAAACTACACTCCTGATTTCACAGCAAACCAAGGCTTGATGTCTTCATCTATCATGGACAATAATACTATGATGTGGGGTTGTCAAGAAAATATCATGCCGGTTTTCGATAATTATGGGACATATGATCAGATTGTTTCACTTGATTGTGATGCTATGTCTTCTGGTACTTGGGTTCCGAATTTTGCTGAGCAACAAGATTTTGCGGTTCCGGCGTTGTTATCGGATTGTAAAGTCGGATTCTATGGTGGAGGGTTTCAGAATTTTAATGGAAGATATAGTAATAATAATAATCAGCCTCATGTTGGTCATGAGTTTGTAGATGATCAATGTTGCGGTTTTGTTGATGATATTAAACCACCTCCAGCAATTTTTCCAAATGTTTCAAGAGAAAATTGGGTACGAATATGATATCATATATATGATTAATCATCATACAACTTTTCATATTATCATATTGTTGTATTGTGTATTGTGTCTGTCATCTTTGCGCAGAAGTCATGCTAATTTTCTCTGGTGTCAGAACTATCAAATAACTCATTTTACAAATTTTGTGATGAAAAAACTATAAAAATATTTTATTTTTCTATCATTAATTTATATATTTTTAACATGCGATGTAATAATAACTCGATGATGTTGCAAAAAACTTATAAAAATTTTATATCGCTGTTGCGGTTAAACTATGTTTATTATGTTTTATTTTTTATAAACTTTTAGTTTATTTTTTTAAAAAAAATTTAATGCATTAACAGGCAGATTTATATTTTTTGGAAAATATTTATAGGTTCTTTGACATCTTCAGAAAAACATATATATTGTTTCTAGCATTAAGTTTCTTAGAAATTTTCATGCTCATATCTTGAAAAAAAAAATCAGTGCATGTTAATTTTTGTCATCATAGAGCAACATATAAATATAATAGATATGTATATTTATAATTTATATATAAGTATAAATTTAGTAATTAATTAAATGTTAATTTGGAATTTATTGTAGGGGATTCAAGGTAATCAAATAGCAGCAGTTGAAGAACCAAACATAAAAGTAGGAAGGTACTCAGAAGAAGAAAGGAAAGAAAGAATTCTTCGATATTTGAAGAAAAGAAATCAAAGAAACTTCAACAAAACCATCAAGGTATTATATAAATATATATAATTTCTCACATGACTCTTTTTTTATTTTTCATCAATTAATTTTGAATTTAATAAATGAGAATTTGGAATTGAGAATTTCTTCACATGATTGTACAGTATGCATGTCGGAAAACTTTAGCTGATAGAAGAGTGAGAGTGAGAGGAAGGTTTGCAAGAAACAATGAAATATGTGAAGAAGAACACATGGCCACAAAAAAGCTTGAGAATCATCATGATCATATTAATGAAGACTTTTATGGTTCTGATTCATTTCAGTTCCAGGTATAATTTTCATTCATTTGTTGTTTACTGTTTATATGGATATATGAATTAATTAACTAGATTCAATAAATTAAGAACAATGAATGTCATTCTAATTAAAATATATTAAATTTTCAAAAGTTTAATTCATATACACTATATTAATTAACTATCTAATTATATCATTTATTTAATTTTATCATAATTATTTCTAAAATTTATATTATTATGATTGGTTAACTATACAATTTTTTTACACTAAAGCAAACTCAAAAACAATTTCTAATTTATTATTAAACCACATAAATTAATGATAGAAATTATTGATAAAAAATTACAAATTCAAATAAATAATTAGAGATTTATTTTATTATTTCCATTTTAAATTTCTGTCTCTAATTAAAAATAAATAGTTTTTTTTAAGTTTTTGATTTATAAATATAAAAAATAATAATTAATTTTCTTATTATATGTTTAGTTGGAAATATAATTTTTTTACACATATTTGGGAATTAAATTGTGGCTACATATTCTGATTATATTCTTAATTGATGATTATTTATGCAGTTAAAGAATGAAGAGGAGGATTGGCTTCAAGAAGCCATGGCAAGTTTGGTGTATTTATCTCATTCATCACCAGAAGATATGTGACTGAATTAATTAGCATCAACAACAATTCTACATATGATTACTACATAGCTCTTGTGATTAATTATGGGATTAATTGATTTCTCACAAGGTTTAATTAATTAAGCTAGCTAGTGTGAAAGGTGAATAGGAAGAGAGAAATTTTACTAGCTAGCAGCTAGTAATTATAAATTAAGTGTATTATTATGTTACTTAATTTTTCTTTGATAATTAATTAAGTACGTAGATATGTAAACTCTAATTGCATGGCAGTGTAATAACCATGTGTTAAAGATTTATTTTTTTAATTAATCTTTGTTAATTAATTAAATATGTGGGCCTTGTTAGTTTGACTGGATACTTGTGTTGTGTTGATTGAAAGATATAATATTCTAATAAAGGACTTTGTTTCAAAAATATATATGTTACAATATTCCAATAAGAGACTTTATGTTTGAAAAGACATAAATATTCTGATACTCTAGCTTTTATATATATGTCACAATCTTTGTACTGTTTGGGATCAATTATCATTATTATTGATGTAAATCATTCATTGTGATGATTACTAAAAGGCACTAATCGGATTTCAACTTCTCATATTCTACACGTTTAATAATTACTATTTTGGAAAATCTTTGGTTTCAATTCAACTTTTCCACTAATTTTCTTTCTTATAAGAAACTCAGATTTTTATTGTATGTTCAATGTTAGGGATGGTCCAACATATAAAGTATATTCTTTATAGCCATATACTTCCCTATGAATAAGGCCTAAAATCCAAGGCCTTATTGGTAACTAGAAGTTTTCTTTCTTCTCTTCTTTTAACTAAGGTGCTATAGAAAAAAGTAGGATGTTAATATTATGATTTTGATTTAATCCATTAATTTTAATTGAATGAAAAACAAGAAAATCTTCTAACTATGATAATTTGTGTTCATTACAATTGAGATGACTCAATGTTTGCAGTTATATATATGTTGGGATCATCAAGTTAGTTACACTCTAACTTGAAGTTAGTTAAACACTCAAACTTTTCTAACTAACTCACTTACCACATAACCAATTTTTTGAAAATAGCATACTTATTTATGATTGATCTATTCTTTAATACTCAATTGCAAACTTAAGGAGGTTGAAGTGAAAATACCTTGAATTTGTTTCTAAAGTCAATGAACATATTGGTTGGAAGTGGTTTTGTGTGGTTTTGTTAACATATCAGTGATCCGTGCATGACCAGGACATGCTGAATTTGTAGCTAGCTTGCTTGCTACCACTCTTTCACGGACAAAATGTATATTAAGTTCTATGTGTATTATTTTTGCATACATGTAGAACTTAATTGTGATACAATATAATAGCACTAAGGTTATCGTATAGTAATATAGGCACTAAGTAACCAATATGAAGCTCGTATAAAATTGATCCAAGCCATAATAATTCAGAAGTTGTGTTAGTCAAAGCTTGACACTCTACTTCAATATTAAAATGTACCACAAGTGATTACTTCTTTGAGATCCACAACACCATGTTAGGCCCAAAATAAATGCAAGAAATTGAAGTTGATGTTCGATCTTCCGAGTCACTTGCCCAATCTGAATCACTATAGGCCATTAGTGAAAACTTTTGCAAGGAGTTGGCTAGTGAAAGTGTTTAACCATGAGTGATAGTCCCACTTAGATATTGCAGCTGAATACGTTTGACAACACTCAAATGCGTCTCAAGAGGATTTGCCATGAATTAGTAAGCTTTGTTAACACAAAAGGTAATTCTGGTCATGTAAGAGTAACATATTGCAAAGCTCCAACCGTGAATCTATAGGGGATGATCTCCTAGTGTGTGAATTCCATGTTTACTCAGCTTACATTGGCTAAACAAATGTGTGATCACTCCATTTGCATCAACCAAGTTAGCTTTGGATAGAAGATATTTGATGTATTTTGCTTGGGTTAAGAGCATGGATCCATTGAATTGGTAATGTACTTCAATGCCTAGGAAATCTTTAGGGATACTAAAAATTTTCAGAGAAAACTTGTCATGAAGTTTAGAGATTAGGTAATAAATTAGTATGGAGGTTGTGTCAGTGAGAATTATGACATCAACATATATTTATGCATACAAAGTAATATTCTGATAACTGTAAACAAAAATAAGTGATCACATTTTCAAGAAGAAAACCTAAAGTGAATTAAGGTTTGGTGAATTTTTTCATACCAAGCCATTAAAGCGTTCTTCAAACCACAGACGACTTTCCTTAACTTGCATATCAAGGTTGTTGGAACATTATGTATATATTCCAATATAGGGAGATGAATTGAAAAAGTTCATTAAGTCAAGTCCCACATTGTATATTAGTTGCAAAAACTCCTTAGTCCCCCATTGCTTAGATTAGAAATCTTAGCTAGTTTACTTTATTATATAATGAAGTCACTTGTTTCATTCCAAAACACACCAAGAACTTATTTTGAGTATTTCCTTCCTCACTCTCATAACTCCGCGTCTTTCGAATTGTCAAAGCGCCAACTTCTCCCCCTTTCTTTCTACTCGTTGAATTTTCCGAGTACTTTCTTGAATTCTCCTTAGAGAATAATGTTAATTTCTCCTCGTTTGAGTTGAGAAATTATCAAGTATAATTTTCTTGGATTCTCTTTAGAGAATTATTGAAATTTCTCTTGGTTTGAGAAATTACTATGACTGGTCATTATACCAGATACTAAGATGGTATGTATACCATATTTGAATGGTCTTAGTACCATCTGTAACACCCCATAAATTTCTTTATTTAATTTAATTAATTTTTTTTATTAAATAATAGAATTAATTGAATTATTTGATAAATATGGATTGATGAGGCTAATGGGCCAGTGTCGCAAGTAGCAATTGGGGGGTGTGTCAATTGCAAAGCCTTTTACTAAAACAAGGTTATATTTTTCACAAAATAGAAGAGAGGAGGATTTTGTGAAAAGAGAACAAAAAAGGAGAAGAAAAGAGCTGAACGTGAAATTGGGAGAAGAGCAAGTGTGAAGAGCAAGGGCATCCAAGAATTTGACATCGAGGTAAGGGGGGATTCTTCTCATTAACCTCTATTATGGGTTGTATGAATGATTCAATAGAATTCGTATGTTAGGATTCCGAATTGGATTGTAGGTCGGGTTTGGGGTTTTGGGGTTTATAGAACTTTGATTCAATTGAGGTTGTGAATGATGATTGGTGTTGAATAATGATGTTAAACATGATTAGAAGTATGTGTAAACGTGCAATTTATGTCGTATGTGTGGTTTATTTTTCTGAAATTCGTACTGGTATGATTTGAGAGCATTTGGGAGGTATAGAATGCTATTTTCTGCAGGTTGGGGTTTCTGAAATCGCCGGTTCACGCCGCGTGCACAGGGTTGGCGCCGCGAACAGGTGGGCAGAATGCCAGGATGTTGTGATACGCGCAGGTCGCGCCGCGTGCCTGTGTTGGTGCCGCGAAGGCGTAATTTTTTCTCATTTCGCGTCGCGTACAGGTGTTTGCGCCGCGAACAGCTTGGCAGAGAGCCAAGGATTTTTGGAACGCTCAGTTCGCGCCGCGAACCAAGCTTGGCGCCGCGTGCTGTTGTTGTTTGGGATTTTTTTTTAAAGTTTAACGATGTATAACTTTTTAACTGTTAGTCCGTTTGATGTGCCGTTTCGAGCACAGTGAAGCTAATTAAGCGATTTATGCAATAAAATAGTGTTTTGAGTTGTGACTCGAATTTAATTTAAAACACTTGATTTAATTGGTTGTGGTAGCTTATATTGTTATTGCATCGGTTGATGATTATGATTGTTCAGTTGTTTGGTGTTGATGATTAGCATGCGGTATGTGATGCATGCATTTCATAATCATATTGTGGGCTGTATCCCTTATGGTGGTGGGACAGCGGTAGCTAACTCCCATTGTGTGGAATTGGTGAGAGAAGTAGCCGAATCTTTATGATGGTGGATCGGTGAGATGGGTTATCCCATGTTTGGTACCACATGCATTTAGTTGCATTGCATTAGGTTGTTGTGTATAATTGTAACATGAATGGAAGTTGTCCAATGTTATAATTTGTGTGTATTTTGGTATGAATGACTGTAATTGACGAATGTTGCTATATTATCTGAATATAATTGATTTGGGTGAATAATGTATGGATGAAGTTGTATTGTTTATATTCCTATAACATTTGTTAATGCGAATGAAACTCACCCTTACTGTTGTTATTTTTCAGATTGAGGAGTAGCTTGTGTACTTGGTAAGGATTAGCTCGTCAAGTAGTTCGTTAGAGTCAGTTGGGTCTTTGTCATGCTCTGGTCGTGTAACACCGGGGACGTTATTTTAGAATTGGCTGATAGACTTCTGTTTTGTTTATGGTTTACAGTTGAATTATGAGTCTTCGACTCCAGATGTTTGATTATTCAGATGTTAAGAATATTCCGCTGTGTTAACATGCTACCTGAATAATTTTTGGTTTATCGTTCCTTTATGGCATGACATGAATATTTGTTTATTTTGTTGGCGTTGTAATACCCTTCTTCATGTTTTACTCTGATTTTAATGTTAATTTTCCGCGGGGTTTAGAAGGGTGTTACATCATCTGAGGGTGTATTTCTAGACCGATTATCTACCGGCAAGTAGTAATTGTATAGTACAGAACTGGGCTGTTTTATCCTGGAGGCGTCGTGGTTATTAAGAGCTGCTTTGCATAATTTGGGCAGTACCGCGAAATGTCTTAAAGAAAGCGTACCGATCCGCAACTCGACCCGGTAATTTCTTTGTTGGCAAACTTTTTAAAATCGTGATCCAACTATTTTATGATATTTCAAATTGCCATGGCTACTGAAGAAATTATTGGTACTTCTACGGATACTTTCTTTGACAAACCGTTCAGGTTTGAGAGATCTCACTTAAAATGTTGGCAACAAATGATGATTTTCTTCTTAATGTTGAAAAAGATAGCTAACATTTTGACCGAGGACATTTTGTTGCTCCTTTTGGATCAACCGAACAAACTAACAGTAAGAAATCTAAGGATCAAAAGGAACACGTAATAGTGTTGAAGGTGAATCTGTTGCACAGATTAAAGTGAACAATTTACAGCTTATGAAAGAAATAACCTTATAGAAAAAATGATTATAATATTCTGAATTGAATCACAAATGATCTGTATGACTATTACAGTAACTGTGATACTTCAAAATATGTTTAAGAGGCTTTGAAAAACAAGTATGACATTGAAGAAGCTGGAGAACAGAAGAATGATTTTAGCAGCTACGTGAAGTATCAGATGGTAGTTGAAAGGTCCAAAGAAACTCAGTCACGAACTTCAAAAGATTGCTCATAAGATCATCACTAAAGGTATGTATTTATAAGCAATTCGAAATTCTTTTATTATTGACAAACTGCCCCTTGTTTGAAAGCTTTTAAGAATTATGTTTTGTTACAAAATAAAATTATTTTTTTGAGAGACTGATTATTCTCATTAAAGAAGAATATCAGAGACATGATTAAATAGAAAAGTCTTGGTTGTTTTAAACAACAAAAAGAAATTCGGTGTGGTTCTGAAGCCATGTGGCAAATCATTAAAGAATTAGAACCGCAATATTATGAACCAAATTAAGAATGAGAACCCTTCTATGGCCCTAGTTGCTCCAACTAGACAACAACCACCACCTAAAAGAAATGACGTTGTTTTTCTTTTGTTTCAACTGTGGAAAACTAAGTCATATGGCTAAGAAATGTATCTAGTAATGCGTGAACTTGGTGTAGCCCGTAATGCACGGGTTAACCTGGCTAATGGAAAATTTATTCATATGATCATTGAAATCAACATGGTTGATAGATCTGATGGTTGGTGGATAAACACAGGCGTCTCTCATCGTGTTTGTTATGATCGTGTTATGTTTAAAACATACACGAATACTAAAGATAAAAAGTGTTGTTGAGAGATATCCACATTGTCATACCCCGATTTTTGACCCTAAGATCATACATCATTTGCATCTCAATCATTAATCAAGATCACAATCTTGAGATTTCATTTTTCGGTGTTATGTTCGCTTCGTCTTTGAGGGGAACTATCAAGCACCTAATTTTCTTTAATTTGTTTTATACTAACCAAAATACAAAAATATGCATTTTGTTTCCCTTGTTTGTGTTTTGTAGGAAAAAGATCGAGCAAAAATCAAAACAGTGCAAGAAAACAGTTTTTTTTGAAAATTTGAAGATGGAAATCGATTTACCCCTGTGGGAAATCGATTTCCTGTGCGCAAAATTCAAAAAAATATAAGGAGGGAAGCTTGACATCATTTTGGCACCTTTTTATTTGATCATTTTATCAATTTTCCACCTCATCAAAATTAACTCATTCATTAAACCCACTTTAACCTCATTTTACCATTTTTACCATTTAATTGCCACTTTAATCACCAATTAAACACAAGTTAATCACCAAACACAAAAAGACCAATTTGCCACTACTCTTGCTCCAATTCTATAAATATAGCCCTCTACTCTCTCATTTCTCAAGCTTTTGAGAGCCAAAAAACCTCTTGCAATTTCTCTCCTCATTCCTACCAAATTCACCAAAGCTCTTCATTCTCTCATAAAGTTTGTGAGTTACATCTTGAACCTCACAAACTTTGAGCTAAACCACCATCCATTTCACTTTTTTCCTTCAATTGTTGAGAGATCAAGATTTGTGTTGGTGATTCTTGAAGTAGATCCAAGTTTTGTTCAAGATTTGGTAAATTTTCTTCATCCTTTTTGTATATCATGATGTAGATCTTTGTTGTTTGTGTGTGATGCATCTTTGATGCTATATTGGTGCTATTTGATGGTGATTTGATGGAAAATTCGTGCTCCAATTGATGTTTGATCATAAGGTGTTTGTACATTTGTTCAAGTCAAGTTTTATGCCTCTAAATGTTGTTTTTGCTGATTTTTACACTGAGGAAATCGATTTCCTTAAGGCTGAAATCGATTTCCTGCTGAGCGTGACTTGTTTTTTTTTGAAAACTGCACTATGGAAATCGATTTCCCTCTGCATGAAATCGATTTCCTGCTGGCAGAATGTGTTTTTTTGCCTTTTTTATGCTTGTTTTGGCTTCCTACTTCCTCCACTTCATTAATATCATTGGATCTAGGATGTTGATAGGTTTGAAATGACCTAATCCATAATATTAGATGAATGATATTAATGATAGTGTGAGTTGATTATCTTTTGTGAATTTTATTCTTCTTCCTCCATTTCATTAATATCATTGGATCTAGGATGTTGATAGGTTTGAAAGAACCAAATCCATAAAATTAGATGAATGATATTAATGATAGTGTGAGTTGATTATCTTTATGCATTTTATCTTCTCCTTCGCCTTTTTTTCTTTTGATCGATGAAAGTCTTAATACTTTGAGAATTCTTATGGATTCTTAGTAAAGACTAGATCGTTACCTATTTTCTTTTCGTGCGGTATTGCTTTCGGAAGGCGATCTACATATCGTTCTTCTCGCATGCATTAGCACATAAAGTTTTGACCGGCCTCGTTGTAGGGTGATTTCTACATAAATCACTTGGCGATCTGCTTAACATAGCGCAATATTTCGTGTCCCGAATAAAAAAGATCAAATATGGAAGAGAATTGTATGCGGTTGATTTAAGACTTGTGGAGGTTTTTATCGTGTAGTCGCTATGATTTTATCAAGCTTCTGATAAACCCCATTGAATTTAAATCCGAGTACATCATTCACTCACCATCGATCTCCTACTAACTTTGATAACATACTTGACAAGTTTCAAGATGGTTATCTTTAACACTTAACAACTAACTTTAATTTCCGCATCTTTACTATACCGCTCTTTATATTACCGCTCTTTATATTTCTCGCTTTATCGCTTTATTTTATCATTTCATCATATTTACTTTCCGCCATTTTTTCTTTGTCCACTTGGACATATGTTTATGTTTCCGTTATTTTTCTTTTGTCCACTTGGACCATACTTTACTCTTTCGCTAAAACACTAATAAATAACCAAAATCTAAAAAATACATAAGGGTCTCTTTGGACTATCTGTTACTATCCCTAGCACTTTGGAGATTCGGACTTATGGACCTAGTACCTCTGGACTCATTCTATTACTATCCTGTGATTGTTCTGTCTGTCTGGCATTGTTCTGTTGTATGTTTATGTGTGCAGATATTTCCTTGAAAGCCCTTGATGGTTAATTCCAAGGCATTGAGATAAGGATTTTACCCGAAAACAGCCGTTACTCTGCCCGATTTTCGTCAGAATTTTAATGTGCTTAATGAAAAGTGGTGCTAAGACAATAAGTTCATCTGGATCCCCAAGTGTTAATGTGTTGGTATTGATAAATCCAAAGGATGGGAAAACTACATTGACTCTTAATGTCAAGTGTTGGCTTCTTATTTGGTTAGACCGTTTCTTTCCTTAGCTTTTATTTTATGCACTAGGTTAGCCTCTTCATCTCCTCCCATTCTTAAATTTTCAAAATCTTCTCCCTTTTTCCAAAATATTCTTATGTTTGCAAATCTTTTCAAAACTTTTTTTCTTTTCTTAAAAATATCTTTCGCCCTTAGTGGCTTTTCTTCAAAAGTTTAGACACCGTTAATTGTCGAAACGAGTGGTTATACCCCACGATTTTGAAATTGATTGATAATAACGAGATCTTTTCCGCGTGAGAGAGCTAGTGGCATACTCGTTGATTTTATCCGAGTTGGCGCCCTTCTTTCATTTGCGATGCAAAGAACTTGTTTGTTCTCATGCTCAAGATCAATGGCTGAGTATTTCTCTCTAACGACAACAAAGTGTTTATTCGTTTTAAAAACGTTTTTCCCAAAAGCGGAACTACATTAGCTCTGACTTCTCCATTGCACCGAGGAGGTATGTAGGCCCAAGGCTTAACGCTTTGCCGAGCTTATTTTAAAAATAAAACAAACCGTTTTTTAGCACACACAACACAGATTTTCAAAAAGGTTCCCGTGGAGTACCACGGATATAAGGGGTGCTTTAAACCTTCCCCTCATATAATCAACACCCGTACCTGAGATCTCTTTCTTGTTTTTTTAAAAACAAAACTTTGGGTTTTACGTTCTTTTCCCTTTTCCTTTGAAAAAATAAAGCGCGGTGGCGATTTCAAAACAGAATATTGATTCGAGTCAATCCCATGGCTTCGATATCAGATTTTCCCCGCTACAGAAAAATGGCGACTTCACTGGGGATCCAGTTTTAAGTGTGTTAAGCCTATTTTTGTTTATCTGTGTGTTTTTTATCTGTATATATTGTTGTGTGCTTTGTTTTTTATTTTCTTTTATTTTCTTTTTGGTGCTCGATGGTTCCTCTGTGATGAGATAAAGTTCTAACCCGAACTTTAGTGAGTAACTTGAGATAGGAGGTGGTAAGACCAATAGTTGCATGTCAGGAGCAATCCTTAACATGAGCATCATATGGTGGAACCCCAATCAGTGGAGGCCTCATGGAAGGTAGTAGAGGTTGTTACGAATCATCGTGATAACGCTATTACTTTCAATAGTGAGTGTCCGTAGAAGCTGAATGACCTAGAACCCTTTTTACCCATCTAAGCTTTTTTAGGATGTAGTGCAGAAACAAGATCAAGTACCAATTTGAGCTTGTTGTCATGCGATGCTACGCTCAGACGAGGTCATTTAGGCATATTATTGGCGCCCATGAGCAATTGTGTGTGCCGGTAGTATCCGATAAAAGATTGAAAACTCTGGGAACCTTTGTAGAACCCGTTCGGCAGGTACAAAATTCCCTAGTTCATACCTTTGTGGGTGGTTCTTAACCTTGACTCCATGCTCGTGACGTCGAACCTTTGAACCCTGTTTGTGTGACCGTGTGTGGTCTTGATTGTGATTGATGCATAAACCATGCATCCATGCATTCATTTGATTTCCAAGGAACTCATAGGTCTTTCTTTGTAAACATCATAAGTTTCATCAAACTCAATGGATCTTGGGTGTTGATGGGGTGAAAACTCTAATCCACCAAAATGGATGATTGATCTTGATGATAACTTGATCAAAGCTTTGATCCAATTTAGGATTTATTTCCTTTTTGTTTTGATGTTTACAAATTAATAACTTGAATTCCTTGAAAATCAAATAAATAAATAAAAAAAAAACAAAAAAAAAAACAGCAATTGCATCATTTGCATACATACATCCAGGTTGTCCAGAAAACTTATCCTTGTCTGTCTCCATCTTCAGAGTTGTTGTCTACCGTCAAGCTGATTCCTCCACACAAGTACGGAACTAGAGCTGCTGTTAGACAAAGAATGGCAGATCAAGAGAAACATAACATGGAAGTCAGAATGGAAATTGATGAGTTGAAATCAGGCATGATTAAGCTTACCGAGATGATGCAAGTGTTGATGGCTAGGACTGATCCCCCTCAGAGGACTGTTATTTCCGAAGTCTCCACTGTTGTTGTCGATCCTTTACAGGTTCAGAAGCCACCTTCTACTTGGCCAGAATTTGGGTTACCTGAGAATTTCTCTCCAACATATGTCAATGCTTCTATGGTGGGTCAAACTTCGAGGCAGATATTCCAACCTCCGGTCTTTTCTGAACATCCACCTGTTGTTCATACTACTGCTCAAGCTGTTCCAGTTCGCTATGACAATCCTCTCTATGATTACCGTTCTGTTAGTTCTCGAAGTGTTAGTCAAGGAGATTGTGGTGAAGTTGAATAAGTCCGTGAGCAATATCAGGCATTGGAAAAGAGGCTAAGAGCCATGGAAGGAAGCAATTTCTTTAGTGTGAATGCTGATAATATGGGTCTTGTTTCAAATCTTGTCATGCCGTCCAAGTTCAAAGTTCCCGAGTTTGAGAAGTACAAGGGGCATACTTGTCCAAGGAGTCATTTGACCATGTACTATAGAAAGATGACTGCTTACACCAACAACCAGAATTTGCTCGTTCATTGCTTTCAAGACAGTTTAAGTGGAGCTTCGTTGAAGTGGTACATGAGTTTGGAAAAGGGTTGTGTTCAAAACTTCCAAGATTTAGCTGATGCATTCATGAAACAATACAAGTATAATCTGGATATGGCACCTGACCGTCGTCAACTGCAAAACATGGCTCAGAAGGAAAAGGAATCTTTCAAAGAATATGCTCAACGTTGGAGAGAATTAGCTTCTCAAGTGGAGCCACCATTGGCTGAGAAAGAATTGACTGGAATGTTCATGGATACTCTCTCCCCTTTCTACTGGGAGAAAATGATTGGAAGTGTGTCCTCAAATTTCACAGACTTGGTTACTATTGGCCAGAGACTTGAAGAGGGAATCAAGAATGGGAAGGTTACTCATGTTGCTGAATCCTCTGGTGGATCAAAGAAACCTTATGGAAACTTCCACAAGAAGAAAGAGAATGAGACCAATGCTGTGTCTGATGACAGAAGGGGATCTCGTCGTAGACCTCAAAATGGTGATCAACCTTATGTAGCTGCTGTTGCTCCTGTGCAAGTTCAAGCTGTTAAGCGGAATCAAATTCGTAATAGGATCGACTTTGATCCTATCCCCATGACTTATACGGAACTGTATCCTGCTTTGGTCCAGAAAGGGTTGATTACAACAAGAGCTATGCCGCCTCCTCGAAATCCTCTCCCTGATGGTTTCAGATCTGATCTTCATTGTCCTTTCCATCAAGGTGCAGCAGGTCATGATTTAGAAAGATGTTTTCCTCTGAAGGAAAGAATTCAAGAGTTGGTGAGATCAAAGATGCTTTCTTTCAAAGATATGGGTCCCAATGTCGTCACTAATCCTTTGCCAGATCAAAGTGGCTGAAGATAAGTCAAAGCCCAATTTTCCTAAAGCCAAGTGTTTCAGACAAGATAGCTCATCTTTGTTGCTGATTAGTCACTAGGCCTTGTTTCTGTACTGTTTGTATTTCCTTTATTGTGCTGTTTACTTTTAGACTTTGTTTGTTTCTGAATGGTAATTTTAATGAAATGAGCATTGCATATTTTGAATTCATTCACATATACTATGTCTGTGCTTTCTTTTACAAAAATTTTTCTTCCATTTGCTTTCTCTATCAAATTTGTGTTTTATGCAAAGATTGGAGGGAGGATGATGACAACGAAATACCCAAGTTGTTGAACTGTATGCTTTCGAATAAAAACTTTGCTGATGATGTACAGGCATTGTTTCAATTCCCAAACACTGGAGAAATAAGGAAGTTAATCCCTTGTCAACCCCTCTGAGCCTTCGAAGTTGGAGTTTCTTTCTGTATGAAGAAACCCGCATTTTTAACCTGGGGCAGGGTAGTTCTCAGTTAATTTGGCTGTGCATTCTATTTTAAGAGAATCATTCAGTACACCTTTCAACAAGTGTTTCAATCACAAGCGCTCCTCCGCATACATCAAAGAAATGTTGGAGATGTCAATCAAAAGCCAAAGATGGTTCATCTTAATCGTTAAGCAAGGCAGTCACTATCTTTCAAAAAAAAATGTATCAAAAATTTATACAAAGAAAAGCCTGCTAAGTCAAAACCAAAAACGAATTAGGCAAAAATAAAGGCATCCCGCTGACTGTAAGTTCAAAAATAAACAGTTCAGGCAAAAGTTAGGGATATATAAAAAGAAAAGATGAAAAAAGAGAAGTCAATAAATTCCTGAACAACACAATGTTGTGACTACCAAAAGGAAGAAGTGACTGCCATCTCAAAAGTTCTCTTTACTTGTGAGCTAACATCATTACAAAGGTGCAATTCCAGAAGCCTCTTGGAACCTGAATGCATGAGTTGAATTAACTGAGTTTTAGGACTGGAGATAATCACGAAGATGGGGTGGGTACAATCAAATTTTGAGCCTTATATCCTTTATTTCTGAAACCGTGAACCAGGCCACGTTACAACCTATGAAAGACCTAATTGAAGCAAGGTTTGTTTGAAAGCATACTACAACAAGGTTGCGTAAGCTGACTCCCATGAGATTTTCCAATCATTTGTTTGATATCATGCCTTTGCTTTATCTTTCACTTTGAATGTCTTAACCTTTATGTTTTGACCAGTGATTCCATTTGCTTTACATCAATAACATCTTTCCAAAAATGATTTTGATTTTAAAAATATTCTTTGAGCATTGCATTAAAATTACCATTCTTGAATGAACATTTTATTTTCAAGTAGGCACTCATTTTTCAGGAAGTTCAAACAGTCGAGAAACTTGATCAGTGATCCTATAAGGGGCACGTTACTTCAAGATCCTGTTGTTCAGATGTTCAGTCAAGATTTGTTGATCAGAATATCCTTTCAAGACTTATACTGGGGCAAGCCATCCCAACATGCATTTCAAGAACTGAAGCCATGATCAGTTAACTTGCAACAATTAGTGAATCAGGGGCAATCTTCTTCAGCAATCCCCAAGCAGTTTTATCAGCCCTTCTCAAAGGATCACTAGTCTGAAACAGTTACCGGTGTAATAGAAGTGTGTTTAAGCATCTTCTTCGTAAGCAGAATGGGCAGAGTTCCCGTGTTGAGGAATCGAGTTCCTTTCGTGCTTCACAAAAGAGTCTCCCTCAGTTGTAACAAACAATTGCATTGCATTGATCATATATCATGCATAGAAAAATTCAACATCATGCATTGAAACAAATTTCATACTCATTTGCATTTTTCGAGGTTCTGTTGTTATCAACATCTTCATCTTGAGATCAAAGTCCAACTTACTTGGCACCTATCCAAAACAGATACTTGTTTGTCTTGTCCGTCTAGTGTTGTTCCTAGATGTATCTTTTCTTCTTTTAGTGTCATTCCTGAAAGATTTACACCATGCTTTATCTTGGCTCCCTTCAATCATGTCTTATCTTGATTGTCTTTGATCATGCTTTATCCTGATCACTTACACCATATTTTATCTTGTTTCCCTTCAATCATGTCTTATCTTGATTGTCTTTGATCATGCTTTATCCTGATCACTTACACCATGTTTTATCTTGTCTCCCTTCAATCATGTTTTATCTTGATTGTCTCTAATCATGCTTTATCCTGATCACTTTCGACCGTGTTTTATCTTGGTTACCTTCAATTACGTTTTACCTTGATTGTCATTTGATGTTGTCCAATCATGTTTTACCTTGATATTCAATTGATGTAGCCACATTCTTGTATGCCTCAGATATTCTCTATTGATTCTTCCCGAAGTTCAATCATGTTTTATCTTGAAAACTTCTGTCGACTGTCTCTTTCTCCTGTGGAATCCAAGTTTTATTCCTGGATGACACATACCTTTTCCCCCAGTGGAATCCTTTCTTATCTCCCCAGTGGTGTTATACTCCTCTCTATTTCATAATCATACTTGATGCATCCATTAGCATCACATCATACCTTAGGTTCAAAAATTGTGTGTTTTGTATTTAAGTCCCTTCAATTACGTCGAGCTGAGGATTTTAACCCTCACATCTCCGGATAGAAGAAACTTAATTAGGGGCATCTGTCATACCCCAATTTTTGACCCTAAGATCATACATCATTTGCATCTCAATCATTAATCAAGATCACAATCTTGAGATTTCATTTTTCGGTGTTATGTTCGCTTCGTCTTTGAGGGGAACTATCAAGCACCTAATTTTCTTTAATTTGTTTTATACTAACCAAAATACAAAAATATGCATTTTGTTTTGCTTGTTTGTGTTTTGTAGGAAAAAGATCGAGCAAAAATCAAAACAGTGCAAGAAAACAGTTTTTTTGAAAATTTGAAGATGGAAATCGATTTTTCCGTGTGGGAAATCGATTTCCTGTGCGCAAAATTCAAAAAAATATAAGGAGGGAAGCTTGACATCATTTTGGCACCTTTTTATTTGATCATTTTATCAATTTTCCACCTCATCAAAATTAACTCATTCATTAAACCCACTTTAACCTCATTTTACCATTTTTACCATTTAATTGCCACTTTAATCACCAATTAAACACAAGTTAATCACCAAACACAAAAAGACCAATTTGCCACTACTCTTGCTCCAATTCTATAAATAGAGCCCTCTACTCTCTCATTTCTCAAGCTTTTGAGAGCCAAAAAACCTCTTGCAATTTCTCTCCTCATTCCTACCAAATTCACCAAAGCTCTTCATTCTCTCATAAAGTTTGTGAGTTACATCTTGAACCTCACAAACTTTGAGCTAAACCACCATCCATTTCACTTTTTTCCTTCAATTGTTGAGAGATCAAGATTTGTGTTGGTGATTCTTGAAGTAGATCCAAGTTTTGTTCAAGATTTGGTAAATTTTCTTCATCCTTTTTGTATATCATGATGTAGATCTTTGTTGTTTGTGTGTGATGCATCTTTGATGCTATATTGGTGCTATTTGATGGTGATTTTATGGAAAATTCGTGCTCCAATTGATGTTTGATCATAAGGTGTTTGTACATTTGTTCATGTCAAGTTTTATGCCTCTAAATGCTGTTTTTGCTGATTTTTACACTGAGGAAATCGATTTCCTTAAGGCTGAAATCAATTTCCTGCTGAGCGTGACTTGTTTTTTTTGAAAACTGCACTATGGAAATCGATTTCCCTCTGCATGAAATCGATTTCCTGCTGGCAGAATGTGTTTTTTTGCCTTTTTTATGCTTGTTTTGGCTTCCTACTTCCTCCACTTCATTAATATCATTGGATCTAGGATGTTGATAGGTTTGAAATGACCTAATCCATAATATTAGATGAATGATATTAATGATAGTGTGAGTTGATTATCTTTTGTGAATTTTATTCTTCTTCCTCCATTTCATTAATATCATTGGATCTAGGATGTTGATAGGTTTGAAAGAACCAAATCCATAATATTAGATGAATGATATTAATGATAGTGTGAGTTGATTATCTTTATGCATTTTATCTTCTCCTTCTCCTTTTTTTCTTTTGATCGATGAAAGTCTTAATACTTTTAGAATTCTTATGGATTCTTAGTAAAGACTAGATCGTTACCTATTTTCTTTTCGTGCGGTATTGCTTTCGGAAGGCGATCTACATATCGTTCTTCTCGCATGCATTAGCACATAAAGTTTTGACCGGCCTCGTTGTAGGGTGATTTCTACATAAATCACTTGGCGATCTGCTTAACATAGCGCAATATTTCGTGTCCCGAATAAAAAAGATCAAATATGGAAGAGAATTGTATGCGGTTGATTTAAGACTTGTGGAGGTTTTTATCGTGTAGTCGCTATGATTTTATCAAGCTTCTGATAAACCCCATTGAATTTAAATCCGAGTACATCATTCACTCACCATCGATCTCCTACTAACTTTGATAACATACTTGACAAGTTTCAAGATGGTTATCTTTAACACTTAACAACTAACTTTAATTTCCGCACCTTTACTATACCGCTCTTTATATTACCGCTCTTTATATTTCTCGCTTTATCGCTTTATTTTATCATTTCATCATATTTACTTTCCGCCATTTTTTCTTTGTCCACTTGGACATATGTTTATGTTTCCGTTATTTTTCTTTTGTCCACTTGGACCATACTTTACTCTTTCGCTAAAACACTAATAAATAACCAAAATCTAAAAAATACATAAGGGTCTCTTTGGACTATCTGTTACTATCCCTAGCACTTTGGAGATTCGGACTTATGGACCTAGTACCTCTGGACTCATTCTATTACTATCCTGTGATTGTTCTATCTGTCTGGCATTGTTCTGTTGTATGTTTATGTGTGCAGGTATTTCCTTGAAAGCCCTTGATGGTTAATTCCAAGGCATTGAGATAAGGATTTTACCCGAAAACAGCCGTTACTCTGCCCGATTTTCGTCAGAATTTTAATGTGCTTAATGAAAATTGGTGCTAAGACAATAAGTTCATCTGGATCCCCAAGTGTTAATGTGTTGGTATTGATAAATCCAAAGGATGGGAAAACTAAATTGACTCTTAATGTCAAGTGTTGGCTTCTTATTTGGTTAGACCGTTTCTTTCCTTAGCTTTTATTTTATGCACTAGGTTAGCCTCTTCATCTCCTCCCATTCTTAAATTTTCAAAATCTTCTCCCTTTTTCCAAAATATTCTTATGTTTGCAAATCTTTTCAAAACTTTTTTTCTTTTCTTAAAAATATCTTTCGCCCTTAGTGGCTTTTCTTCAAAAGTTTAGACACCGTTAATTGTCGAAACGAGTGGTTATACCCCACGATTTTGAAATTGATTGATAATAACGAGATCTTTTCCGCGTGAGAGAGCTAGTGGCATACTCGTTGATTTTATCCGAGTTGGCGCCCTTCTTTCATTTGCGATGCAAAGAACTTGTTTGTTCTCATGCTCAAGATCAATGGCTGAGTATTTCTCTCTAACGACAACAAAGTGTTTATTCGTTTTAAAAACGTTTTTCCCAAAAGCGGAACTACATTAGCTCTGACTTCTCCATTGCACCGAGGAGGTATGTAGGCCCAAGGCTTAACGCTTTGCCGAGCTTATTTTAAAAATAAAACAAACCGTTTTTTAGCACACACAACATAGATTTTCAAAAAGGTTCCCGTGGAGTACCACGGATATGAGGGGTGCTTTAAACCTTCCCCTCATATAATCAACACCCGTACCTGAGATCTCTTTCTTGTTTTTTTAAAAACAAAACTTTGGGTTTTACGTTCTTTTCCCTTTTCCTTTGAAAAAATAAAGCGCGGTGGCGATTTCAAAACAGAATATTGATTCGAGTCAATCCCATGGCTTCGATATCAGATTTTCCCCGCTACACACACCACTAATGTTGTCGATATTGGAGAAGTGGAACAAGGTCCACCTGTGAAAAGACTTCAATCTTGAAGGATGTCATGTATGCTCCCGGGATTATAAAGAATCATGTTTATGTTTTTTTTCCTTCTTCTAAATAAGGCAAGTTTTAGTCAGTTTATCGGGGTAGATTTGTACACCATCATCACAAAGAATGATATTTTTGTGAATAAAATTGATAAGTTTAAAAACTTTGTAAAGAAGTTGAAAATGATTTAGTAAGAATTTGTAGTGATAGGTAAACTGTATGATTCTAATTTAATTATTTTTTATAAACAACATGGAATTGTACAAGAAACGACTACTCCATATTCTCCAAAAATGAATAGTAAAGCATAAAGAATAGAACTCTTACTGAACTTGTTGTTGCAATTATGATGAATTATGGGCTGCACCTCACTGGTGGGGGGAAATTTTATTGATTGTTTGCTATGTCCTAAATAGAATACCCAAGTCAAAAATTAATATCTCACCTTATGAGATATTAAAGAAAATACAACCAAACTTGTCTTATTTGAGAACTTGGGGTTGTCTGGCTTATGTCAGAATTCCGGATCCGAAACGAGTTAAACTCGCTAGTAGAGCATATGAATGTGTATTCATTAGATATGCTGCAAACAATAAGCATATAGGTTTTATGACCTAAATGCAAAAGCGTCCATAGAATCAAATGATGTTGATTTCTATGAATAAAAATTTCCCTTCAAATCGAGAAATAGTGGGGGCACTCAATCGAGTCACATTCTTGTGATAAGAAGCACAGAAAGAAACAACAATGTAGAAACAGAACTTCGATGAAGTAAAAGAGTAAGAGTTTCTAAATACTACGGGCCTAATTATGCAACCTTTAATATAGAATAAGATCCAATAAATCTTCAAGAAGCAGTGTCATCTATGGATGCAGACTTATGGCAAGAAGCTATTAATGATGAGATAGATTCTCTGGAATCTAACAAGACCTGGCACTTAGTAGACTTGGTTTCTGGTTGCAAACCAATCGGTTGTAAATGGGTTTTGAAAAAGAAACTAAAACCTGATGGAACTATTTATAAATGCAAGGCTCTCCTTGTAGCCAAGGATTTTAGACAACGAGAAAATGTAGATTTCTTCGATACCTTCTCTCCTGTCACTAGAATAACATCCATTAGGGTACTTATTTCAATTGCTGCTATTTATAATTTAATAGTACACCAAATGGATGTTAAAACTGCTTTTTTAAATAGTGACTTAGAAGAAGAAATCTATATGGAACAACCAGAAGGGTTTGTGATCCACGGACAAGAAAACAAGGTCTGTAAGTTAGACAAATCTTTGTATGGATTAAAGAAAGCTCCTAAACAATGGCATGAAAAGTTTGATAACTATATGATATTGAATGAGTATAAAGTGAATGAAAGTGACAAATGTGTTTATTATGAATCTGAGAATCGCATTTACACTATCATATGTCTCTATGTAGACGATTTGCTCATATTTTGATCAAACATTCAAACCATTAATGATGTGAAATCATTATTGTGCAACAACTTTGATATGAAAGATCTTAGAGAAGCAAGTGTGATTCTTAGTATCAAGATCACGAGATCCGAGGAAGGAATTTCTTTAGATCAATCACACTATATGGAGAAGATCTTAAAGAAATATAAATACTTTGATTGTAAACCTGCAAGCACACCTTATGATCCAAGTGTGAAACTGTTTAAAACACTGGTGAAAGTGTGAGACAAATTGAATATGCGAGCATCATTGGCAGCCTTAGATATGCCACTGATTGTATTAGACCCGACATTGTACATGTCATAGGATTGTTATGCATATTTACGAGTAGACCGAGTAACAAGCACTGACAAGCTATTGAGCGAGTCATGAGGTACCTTAAAAGGACCATAGATCTCGGCCTACATTATCAGAAATTTCCTGTTGTACTTGAAGGATACAGTGATGCAGATTGGAATACCTTGTCAGGTGATTCTGAAGCTACTACTGGCTGTGTATTCAACATAGTTGGAGGAGCTGTATCTTGGAAATCAAAGAAACAGACTATTCTGGCTCAGTCCACGATGGAGTCTGAAATGATAGCATTAGCAAATGCTAGTGAAGAAGCAAGTTGGTTAAGATGCTTGCTAGCTGAGATTCCCTTATGGGAAAAACCTATGCCAGTTGTGTTGATCCACTGCGATAGTACCGCGACCATTGCAAAGATTGAGAACCATTATTATAATGGTAAAAGACGTCAAATAAGAAGAAAGCACAACACCCTTAGAGATTGTATCTCTAAAGGGGCTGTAAGAGTGGATCATGTACGCACTGATGAAAACTTAGCAGATCCTTTGACGAAAGGATTAGCTAGAGAGAAAGTCCATACTACATCCAAAAAGATGGGATTAATGCCTATACAGAAATGAGTTGCTCATGATGGTAACCCGACCTAAATTACTGGAGATCCCAAAAAATAGGTTCAATGGGTAATAACAAGTTGTGAGTAATATGAGGCGATCATGCTAGAGTAAATATTATAAGCATGAATCCTGAAGTAATAAGAGGATGAGATGATAGGAACTCTTAATGAGATCTATACTCTATATGAGGGAGTACCTAGGCTACAGGATTACTCTTGATAGACTCACCTATGTGATTGTGGAACTGAGGTCGGTTCCTATGGAATTTCGAGGCAAAATTCCTAGAGCCTTCACTAAACCGGGATACACGTGCAGGGCCATTAAAAGCACGGGCTATTAAGAATAAACCTTAAGAAAAGGTTGTGTGCAATTTTGATGTCTGAGATAGAGTTCAAGACAATAGTGTCACTCTTGTTGAATCAGAATCCTACTTGCTACGCTAAGGTTCAAGTCGTAGACACCTCTGCTTATGCACAATCTTAAAAACGTCTGACGTTATTTCTGAAACACTGTTTTAAATTCAAGAGGGGTATTGTTGGAACATTATGTATATATTCCAATATAGGGAGGTGAATTGATAAAGTTCATTAAGTCAAGTCCCACATTGTATATTAGTTGCAAAAACTCCTTAGTCCCACATTGCTTAAATTAGAAATCTTAGCTAGTTTACTTTATTATATAATGAAGTCACTTGTTTCATTCCAAAACACACCAAAAACTTATTTTGAGTCTTTCCTTCCTCACTCTCATAACTCCGCGTCTTTCGAATTGTCGAAGCACCAACTTCTCCCCCTTTCTTTCTACTCGTTGAATTTTCCGAGTGCTTTCTTGAATTCTCCTTAGAGAATAATGTTAATTTCTCCTCGTTTGAGTTGAGAAATCATCAAGTATAATTTTCTTGGATTCTCTTTAGAGAATTATTGAAATTTCTCTTAGTTTGAGAAATTACTACGACTGGTCATTATACCAAATACTAAGATGGTATGTATACCATATTTGAATGGTCTTAGTACCATCTGAGGGTATATTTCTAGACTGATTATCTACCGTGCAAGTAGTAATTGTATAGTATAGAACTGGGCTGTTTTATCCTGGAGGCGTCGTGGTTATTAAGAGCTGCTTTGCATAATTTGGGCAGTACCGCGAAATGTCTTAAAGAAAGCGTACCGATCCGCGACTCGACCCGGTAATTTCTTCGGTAGTATACTTTTTAAAATCGTGATCCAAAAATTGATTTAGAGTCAACAAAGTAGGATGGTTATTGCATATAGACTTCTTCATGGAGGTTACCATTGAGAAGTGCATTGTTTATGTCAATTTTTCGTACTTCCCATTTGTATGTGATAGCCAAGGATAACATGACTCTAATAGTTGCTGGTGTTACTACAAGGGAGAATGTTTCACGAAATTCAAAATGTTGTTGTTGATGTAACCCTTTTTCCACCAACCTTGTCTTGTATTTGTTGACACTCTCATATAAATTTTCCTAACCTTAAACACCCAATTGTAATTAGTAGGTTTCCCGTGAGAAGGCTGTGTTATAAGAGTCTAAGTACCATTCTCAGGGAGTGATTTATACTCATCCTTCATAGCCTCAAATAACTCAGGTTGGGACAAAGCTTGTTTTGAGGTATTGGGCTCACTGTGAACAAGAAGAGCTTTTGGTTTTTGCTTACCTCTTTTATCTCAAGTGAGCATGTGATGATCATTAAATAATAAAGTGGTATGATAAGGTTGGCTATGAATGGAAGGGAAAGGAGATTTGGTGGATTTATTTATGTACTTTTGTGAAAAGGTGGCAGTATTGTCCTTTTCTTGAGAAGACTTTAACCTTAAGTTATAGGTAAACTCAAATGATTTAGGTTCAAATGCAGTGATGACATGATGGGTATGTGTACTTGAATCAATTTGAAAATTTTAGAAACACTTGATAATTATGTAGAGATTTCAACAATCAATGACTAGTTTTGTTCTATGCGTGTCTATTGGTTTTGTTCAACAGGTAAAGTTTTTTGTTGGAACCAATTGACTCAATTGAGGATAATGTATTTGGTGAGGCTATGTCATGAGTTCAGATAACGTGAACAATGTCATGAATATGTTTTATAGGTTGAGGTAAACATATAAGTTGTGTGTGTTTTATAGATAATGGTGGTTTATACAAAGTCAAAAGGAGGCTAGAGCTGTTGTGAGAATGGACAATACTTTTTACCTCAATTTTGTGAAGAGAAATTCCAATTTCATTTAAGATTGCATCTTTGGAGATGAAAATTATTCCTTCCATATTAAGGAACTTATAGGCTTTGTGTGTAGGTGACACTCCCAAATAAACACATTATATACTTATGAACTATAATTTATGTTGGTTGTCGGGCATTAGCAATGGAAAGCAAGAACGACCAAGCAATTTTAGTGGCCTATAGTATGTTAGCTTGTTGTACAAGATATAATATTGGGAAAGAGAAAATGTCTTGAAAACATACATCTTGAAAACAAAGAAAATATCTTATCCCTTAATCAAGCGCCACATAGGATTGCATAATATTCCTAAAATATTTTGCAATTGAAACTTAAAAACGGACTTCAAATGATCGAGACATACCTGACGGTCACGATGTCGAATGATCCTACATAGGACAAATTACTCGACATATCTCTTCTATTGAAGTGAATAGAAATATTGTTCAACATGTTCCCGTACGTTAGTTTTACCAAACATAACGCCAACCATATAAAATAGAGAATTAACAATCTTTCCATTTGGCTTTTTTTTTACTCAAACAACTTAATGTATTTTGCACACAAAAACATAGGAACACCTAAGGTTTGAAAGTACATCAAACACATATACTCTTAGCCCTGTAGAGAACAAATCACACATCAGAGATGCAGCAGTATAAAACATGTAGAACATGTTAGTCAGCGGAATATGCACACAACAAAGTTTAGAGAAGCAGATTTCTCAACCAGTCAGTATGATGTCAAGATATTTTGTCTGACATCTTTACACACATGTCAATCCAGCTATTCTTCAAACCTGCTAAGGAAAATCACGACTCTCCCCCTTATGAGCAACTCATCAACAACACAAGAGAAAAATAATTTCTCCCCCTAAGTCTGTGGTTAGTGCATACAACACAATATTACTCCCCCTTTTTAGCCATAATATGACAAAACAAAGGTAAGTAACTAATTAACAAAGAAAACCATACAAGCACATTAGCATAGAGTGTAAAATGCTAAATAAATCCTGGGCCAACAATAGTAAGTTGCATTGAAATTCATGGATCAAACGGATGCCCTTGTTGGTAGCAAGAGATCTGGTCCTTCACTAAAGTTTCACTAGTCTCTTTGGGAAAGAGAAAATGTTTTGATCTCATTTCTTTCTCTTCAGTGCTTGACTACAGCCTAGTCAGTAATTGCTACAATTCTTCACACACACAAATGCTCAGTTTGCCTCTTAGTTGTTCAAATTGAACTGCAAAGCCTTTGTAAAGATATCAGCAAGCTGATTTTTCGTTTTAACATGATCAAGAGATATGACTTTGTCTTCTACAAGATCTCTTATGAAATGATGCCTGATGTCGATGTCCTTAGTCCTACTGTGCTGAATAGGATTTTTGGAAATATTTATAGCACTCAAATTGTCACAAAATAATATCATAACATCTTGTGTGACATTGTATTCAGACAACATCTCCTTCATCCATACAAGTTGTGAACAGCTGCTACCTGCTGCTATATACTCGGCTTCAACAGTGGAAAGAGATACACAATTTTGCTTCTTGCACCATGAGATCAGATTATTGCCCAGAAAGAAACATCCTCCAGATGTACTCTTCCTATCATCAGCACTCCCAGCCCAATCATCATCACAATAACCCAATAACATAGAATTTGAGTTATGTGAATATAGTATCCCATAGTCACATGTACCATTCACATACTTCAGAATCCGTTTGACCTGATTGAGATGACTAACTTTGGATTTTGCTTGATATCTAGCACATACTCCAACAACAAAAGTAATTGTGGTTGATTCTTGTAAGGTAAAGATGGTTACCAATCATGCTTCTATACAAGCTTTGATCAATACTAACCCCTTTTTCATCCTTGGATAGCTTCAAATGTGTAGGAGCAAAAGTTCTTTTGGGACTAGCATTCTCCAACCTAAATTTCTTCACAATATTCTTTGCATATTTTCTTTGGCAAAGAAAAATAGAGTCTTCCATCTGCTTGAATTGTAACCCAAGAAAGTAGGTTAATTCACCCACTAAATTCATCTCAAACTCAGACTGTATTTGCTTGAAAAAATGTTGGACCATCTCATCCGACATCCCACCAAAGACAATGTAATCCACATATATTTGAGCTACCATAAGTTTACCATCCTTCTCTTTGACAAAGAGTGTCTTATCAATTCTACCCTTTTTATATCCATAATTGACTAGAAACTTAGACATCCTCCTATACCAAGTTGTGGGAGCTTGTCATAGGCCACATAATGCCTTCTTTAGTTTGAACACATGATCTGGAAAGGTGGAATCACCAAACCCTTTAGATTGTTCAACATATACTTCTTCATTCAGATAACCATTTAGGATGGCACTCTTAACGTCCATTTGAACAACTTGAACTTCAAAATACATGCCACTCTAAGTAGTAACCTAATTGATTCCAGACAAGCCACATGAGAAAATGTCTCATCAAAGTCCGCTCCCTCAATTTGAGTGTATCCTTGAGCAACAAGTTTGGATTTATTTTTGGTAACAACACCTTGTTCATATGACTTGTTCTTATACACACATTTTGTCCCAATAACATTTTTTCCTCCAGGTCTTGGTACTAAGTCTGAAACTTCATTCCTCTTGAACTACTCAAGTTCCTCTTGCACAACATTAATCCAAAACTCATCAATCAGGGCTTCCTTGATATTCTTTGGTTCAAATTTTAAAACAAAGCAAGAGTTTGACATAACTTCTCTTGATCTGGTGGTTACCCGTTTATTCAAATCTCCTATGACAAGCTCCTTAGGGTGATCTTTCTAAATCTTCATACAGGGTCCTTTATCAGTTGTCTCTATGTCTTAGGGTTCAGCATTTGCACTTGAGTCTGTAAGTTTAAAAGTGCGCCTAAGAGGGGGGTGAATTAGGTTTTCAAAGATTTATCCGGTTTTTAGAATACTTGTACTTATTTTTGGTTAAGTGTTTGAAGGTTTTTGAATGGTTCTTTTCTTTTCTTGCTAATAGTGATGAAAGTGGTAAATTGCGGAAAAGTAAAGAACACAACGATATATACTGGTTCCCCTCACAATCCGAGAGTACTCCAGTCCCCTTTCAAACACGAAAGAGATTTTACTATTGTTAGATCTTTGTACAAGCCTATACCAAGACTCCTCCTACAATCTTCTAACAAAACCACCAAGAACAATCCTCTTGGAATTTTCACTAACTTGTTTCCAACAATCCTGGACAACAAGATTTCAACCACCAAGAACAATCCTCTTGGATTTACTATCTTGATTATGAGAACAATCCTCTCACTAATCAATAACCCTTGCTTCCAACAATCCTGGATAGCAAGTCAATAATAATGAATATATTTGAGTAGAAATGTTAATGAACATATATCAATCTATCAGATTGATCTTCTCTTTCAAGCAAGACAATTTACAATGATATAATAGTGCTCAAGTGTTTATGTATGAATGAGAAACTTTTCTAACAATGTGTAGAAAAAGTTTCAATGAAAGTTCAAGTATGAAACACTTGTATGAAAATATATGATGAAAATATATGATCAAAAGATGGTAAATTGTAATGAAAGAGGTGAGATTTAAATCTGAAGTTTATGGTATTTATATAGGTATTTACACCCTTTAGAAAGAGTATAAAACGATCAAACAATGCAATGTTTAAGGTTTGAAAAGATATTCACGTTTGAACATAAAGCAAAATGAAACAAGGCAATGTTTCAGCAGGTAATCGGTTACCAAAAGCAGGGTAATCGGTTACCCACTCCAACGTTCATATTTTTTGAAATTTTCAACATAGTAACCGATTACTGAAACAAGGGTAATCGGTTACCCATACAAAAAACAGTGGGAAAAGTTTCAGTAACCGGTTACTGAAACCAGGGTAACCGGTTACCTCAGCATAAAAGGTGAAAAAGCATGTTTTTCAAGGTTGGAAACTTATGCCATGCATATATAAGTTTGGGCATGCATATGTATGAAAGTTTATATGATTTTTGAGCACTAAGGAATACCAATGTAAAAGTATTTAACTTATACCATTATGACTTGAAGATCAATCAACCAAAGCTAAAACTTCATGAAGGTTGCAATCTTTATCCATAGCTTATTTGATCTTTTTGCTCATCCTTTATTGATGCATACTTATGATAGTTGTCTTCATCAAAACATAATGTTGTAGAGGCTTGCCTTCACATTCTCCCCCTTTTTGATGATGACAACCTTTGAAAAATGAAGTGTAATGTTCTTATGTGAATGCTCCCCCTAAATTTGATAACTCCCCCTTGATCAAAGCTCTCCCTTGATTTATAGAGAATTTTACTTCTTTGTGGCTGCAAATATTAGAGACAAGCAAGCATACACATACACACAAATATCTTCTCCCCCTTTGTCATTATCAAAAAGGATGGGAAAAAGATAAATTATTGAAAATAAAATATGAACACAATTAATTCTTTACCTATGAGTTTTAACTCATGAGTGACTTCATCAAACATTCATCTTTGGTGAATATTATTTTGAAGCTTTTGTCACAAAGTTGACTTTTGCTTAGAAGATTTTGCTTTAGTCTTTCAACATAAAGTACATCTTCAATTGATATGAAAATTAGTGCTCCAACTTTGCCAATGCCAAGAGTTCTTCCTTTAAGGTATTATCCATATGTGAAATCACCCTTGAACTTTATAACTAGATTTGAAAGTTAGTTTATGTCTTCCATCAAATGCTTAGAACCACCATTTGTCAAAAACACCATAGATTTTAAGTGGTCCTCAAGCAAACCTACAAAACAAATTAAGTTTGATTTGGTACCCAATGTGCTTTGGGTCCATCATAGTTAGTTCCTTTCTTAACCCACACATAATGACCACTTGCCACACTGAAATTTCTTACATAGCAAGCATTAGGTGTATGACCAACAATACCACAATAAAAACAAGTAGGAACAAAATTACTTTTGTATCTAGGAACATATGGTTTCTTTTTAGGAAACCTGTTAGGATGATGATGAACCTTTTGTGCTTTATCCAATTTGTTGAATTGTTCACTTGCCTTCACAAAAATAGTTTTACTAGTACTTGGTTTGTTAGACTTTGCATATCCAAGACCACTTTTATCATTAGGGAATCTTTGTTGCCTAAGGACACCTTCCAACCCAATTTGTCCTTTTTCATACCTTTCAAGTACTCTCTTTAATTGAACAATTTGAAAAGAAAGTAATTCACATTTATTACATGTATATTTTTGTTCTATTTTATCAACATATTGTTTCTTTTCAACATCAAAATCTTTCTGCATGGCATCCATTTTCTCTTCAAGAGTTTTGATTTGTTTCTTTTGAGTTGATACGGTTTTATACAAGATTTTGCATTCATTCAATAATTCATCTATAGCATCTTGAACATCATTATCAAAAAGGGAAAATTCATTACTAACCTCATTGTCTTCATCATCAGAATGGTGTGTTGCTACCAATGCAAGATTCACATGTTCTTCATCTGAAGATGAACTTATTTCATTGTCATCCCATGCTACATATGCTTTCTTTGATTTTTTATCCTTATTTTTCTTGAAGTATTTGTTCTTCTTTTCAAGTTTAGGGCGTTCACTTTTGACATGTCCTCTTTCTCCACATTTAAAGCATTTAATCTTCCTTGTTGGTGCTTCCTCTTTGATGATCTCCTTTTTCCTTTCTTTTCTTAGAAACTTTTCAAATTTTTTGATAAACTCATCATCTTCTTCACTAGTGGATTCATCCTCTTGATTGCTATCATGATGCTTGGCTCTTGTCTTTAAGGCAATATCTTTTGAATCTTTTATTTGAATTTCATGTGTTTCAAGTCTTCCGAGTTCTGTTTCATATTCTTGAAGTTTACCGAACAAGGTTGCAGAAGTCATCTTTGATAGATTCTTTTTCTCGGATATCGCCGTTACTTTCGGTTGCCATTCTCTCGTTAAAGATCTAAGCACTTTTAGATTTAGTTCTTCGCTAGTGAGGGTCTTACCAAGTGCCTTCAAGTGATTTGTCAAATGAACGAATCGTTTTTGCAATTCGAGAATAGTTTCTCTAGGCTTCATTCTAAACAGTTCGTATTCTTGACTTAAGGTATTCAATCTTGATCTTTTAACTTCGGTGGTACCTTCATGAGTTTCTACAAGAGTATCCCATATTTCCTTTGCGGTTGTACATGCCGATACTCGGAAAAATTCATCCATACTAAGAGCACCTTGAAGAAGATTGACCGCCTTTTTGTCAGCAAGAACCTTCTTTCTATCATCATCGTTCCATGAAACTTTAAGCTTTGTTGATTCAACACCATCGACAACAGTTGTAGGAACAAAGGGACCATTTTGGACTGCTTCCCATACTTCTTCTCCTTGTGCTTCTAAGTGAGCCTTCATTCGGATTTTCCAAAAGTCAAAGTATTAACCACAAAATAATGGAGGCTTGTTGTTACTACCACCATCTCTAAAAACTGGATTTTGATTTGCGGAAGCCATTCTGGATCTTAAGGAACAGGTTACCTATAACCTGCTCTGATGCCAATTGTAAGTTTAAAAGTGCGCCTAAGAGGGGGGGTGAATTAGGTTTTCAAAGATTTATCCGGTTTTTAGAATACTTGTACTTATTTTTGGTTAAGTGTTTGAAGGTTTTTGAATGGTTCTTTTCTTTTCTTGCTAATAGTGATGAAAGCGGTAAATTGCAGAAAAGTAAAGAACACAACGATATATACTGGTTCCCCTCACAATTCGAGAGTACTCCAGTCCCCTTTCAAACACGAAAGAGATTTTACTATTGTTAGATCTTTGTACAAGCCTATACCAAGACTCCTCCTACAATCTTCTAACAAAACCACCAAGAACAATCCTCTTGGAATTTTCACTAACTTGTTTCCAACAATCCTGAACAACAAGATTTCAACCACCAAGAACAATCCTCTTGGATTTACTATCTTGATTATGAGAACAATCCTCTCACTAATCAATAACCCTTGCTTCCAACAATCCTGGATAGCAAGTCAATAATAATGAATATATTTGAGTAGAAATGTTAATGAACATATATCAATCTATAAGATTGATCTTCTCTTTCAAGCAAGACAATTTACAATGATATAATAGTGCTCAAGTGTTTATGTATGAATGAGAAACTTTTCTAACAATGTGTAGAAAAATTTTCAATGAAAGTTTAAGTATGAAACACTTGTATGAAAATATATGATGAAAATATATGATCAAAAGATGGTAAATTGTAATGAAAGAGGTGAGATTTAAATCTGAAGTTTATGGTATTTATATAGGTATTTACACCCTTTAGAAAGAGTATAAAATGATCAAACAATGCAATGTTTAAGGTTTGAAAAGATATTCACGTTTGAACATAAAGCAAAATGAAACAAGGCAATGTTTCAGCAGGTAATCGGTTACCAAAAGCAGGGTAATCGGTTACCCACTCCAACGTTCATATTTTTTGAAATTTTCAACACAGTAACCGATTACTGAAACAAGGGTAATCGGTTACCCATACAAAAAACAGTGGGAAAAGTTTCAGTAACCGGTTACTGAAACCAGGGTAACCGGTTACCTCAGCATAAAAGGTGAAAAAGCATGTTTTTCAAGGTTGGAAACTTATGCCATGCATATATAAGTTTGGGCATGCATATGTATGAAAGTTTATATGATTTTTGAGCACTAAGGAATACCAATGTAAAAGTATTTAACTTATACCATTATGACTTGAAGATCAATCGACCAAAGCTAAAACTTCATGAAGGTTGCAATCTTTATCCATAGCTTATTTGATCTTTTTGCTCATCCTTTATTGATGCATACTTATGATAGTTGTCTTCATCAAAACATAATGTTGTAGAGGCTTGCCTTCACAGAGTCACCAAAATTAACATCCAGAGGAAAGGATGTTTCACCATAATCCATAGGAGCAAATGTCTCAGCATTATCCATAGGAAAGGATGTTTCAACATCATCTGTGACATCAGCTTCTTTTGGTGAGTCATCAATCACCACATTTATGGACTCCATCATCACCTTAGTTCTTGAGTTGAACACTCTATATGCTCCAATGTTGGTAGAGTATCCCAAAAATATTTCCTCATTACCTTTAGGGTTCATTTTCCTCCTCTGTTAACGATCATCCAGAATGTAGCACTTACTTCCAAAAACATGGAAATGTTTCACAGTTGGATTCTTTCCTTTCCATAATTCATAGAGAGTAACTGTAGTTCCAGATCTGATAGTCACTCTATTATAGATATAGCATGCAGTATGACCCTTGCGCATTTTTGTATAGTCCTATTTTTGCTTTCCACCACCCCATTTTGTTCAGAAGTGATAGGTGATGAGAACTCATGATTCATCCCTTCAGAAGAACAAAGTTATTCAAAATTTTTTTTCTCAAATTCCTTCCCATGGTGACACCCTTTTTCTCTTTGGATCCTTTGACACGGTTCTTTGAAGGCTTCAAACACATCAGACTCCTCTCTGAGAAGTCATCAACAACATAGGCATATTTATCTCCTCCAAGACTTTCAAATTGCATTGGTCCCATTAATTCCATGTGAAGTAACTCAAGGAACCTAGAGGTGGTAGTAAGATGTTGAAGCCTCTTATGGGACATTCTTGTTTTCTTTCCAATTTGACATTCACCATAGATCCTTTCTTCATCAATCTTTAGTCTGGGAATACGTCTGTCAGCTTCACTTGATAAGACTTTCTTCATACCTTTCAAGTGCAGAAGGCCAGGGTTTTGATGTCATAACTTAGCTTCATCCTGATTTAACATCAAACATGTTGAAAAGAATTCAGTTTCTCGAGGACTCCATAAGTAGTCGTTATGTTTTTATTTGGTTCCCTTCATGATAACTCCAACTTCCTCATTTGTTACGAGACATTCAGATTTAGTAAAGTTAACTTTGAGACCTTGGTTACACATTTGACTAATACTTACCAAACTTACAATTAGCGCTTTAAAATTCAAAACATTGTCAAGACTTGGTTTTCCTGCATAGTCCAACTTACCTACACCTTTTGATCCATCTCTAATAGTGACATAACTAGTAGAACGAGGCTTAATATCTACCAAGAATTTCTGGATAATGGTCATATGTTTATAACACCCAGTATCAAAATACTAGTCCTCTCTAGTGAAGCTTTGGGAGAAGTATGAGTCATGAGGGCAGTCACAGCCTTTTTGAGAATCCATTTCTTTTTAGATTTAACACCAGTCTATTTCTTTCTGGTTGTGAAACCGTTCTGGGATAACCATATAACCTGTAGCAAAAGGCTTTTATTTTACCAAACCTTCCACAGTAATGACATATTTTATTCTTACTTCCTGAGAAATTCTTCATATGTCTTTTTGGATGTTAAGGCCTTCTATCTGACATCTTTCTTTCCCTCCAGCTCTAACAAACATTAATGCATCAACTTAGTTTCTTACCTTCCCTTAATGAGTATACCCAATGCCTTTAACATTTCCAGCATTCTTCCCATTTTGAAGAATCTTATCCAGCACAATAGAACTATTGTTCAACATTCGAACAGACTTAGTCATATTTTCCAATTTTGAATTGAGTAATATAACTTCACCTTTCAGATCAGAGATGGTAGATAAGTGCTTCACTTTCTCATTCTGGAGCTGTTCAATAATTTTCTTTTGATCTTCTACTTGTTAACCAGCTTTCACACTTTTGAGACACAATTCCTTGTATGCTGTGGAAATCTCCTCAAGAGTGAGCTCTTCACAATCTAATTCTTCATCACAAACTCCAGACACGGTAGTGTTTACGGTGATTTCCGGTAAACAATCGCTAGTCCTCCAAACTATAGTTTATACTTTGGTTACTCGCAGGATCGACTAGATTGATCCTAGGACATAGTCAAATAATTGTCTTCTGATATAATTTGGTCCATATCTGTTGGTTTTTGCTTCGGAACTTGTTTATGGTGTGATCATGTGAATAATCTTGCGAGATAGACTTGTTATACACGTAAATATAACTTTGACGAAATGTAAAAGAAATGTAAATTGCATAAATGTAAAGTACAGGAATGTAAAGTATAGGAATGTAAAGTACAGGAATGTAAAATAACGGTGAACGAAAAAGGCTTCGAATTAAAACTAAACGAAATATGAAGATATTGGAAAGATACTTGAATAAAGAAAAATATAAACGTATTTAAAGTGGTGTTGGTGTCATACGTACATTTCTCAGCGAACTCTTTCTCTTAACACTTGATACTTGAGTAATTTTGTGAGTGATTTGTACAAAATGAACACACCGGATCTTGATACTAAGACGCTTATTGATACTAATTCGACCCTAACGATCCTACACTAACGAAATGCCACGTTGCTTCACATGCATACGCTTCGAATCCCTGGGGAGCCATCTATCCTCGTTCGGTTATACAAATTAGTTCGAAATTCAAATCCTCCCGCCTGAATTCTCTTTCGATACATGGCAACGTGATCCTTAACGAGAATGCCACGAAATACGCTAAGCTTCATTACTCTTCATATTTCGAGAAAACACTTAAGTCTCAATGACAATCTATCCCGATTCATCTTCGATTTCAATCATATTTACTTCAACTTAAATAACATCCTCGAACATGGCCATCAGGAGCCATTTATTCTCGGGAATGGCCATCAGAAGCCATTCTTCTTCGAACTTTAATTCTTCAAAGAACATTTTCTTCAATCAAAATCCCCAGCTAACAAATTGCCCCCAATAAATGTCTGTTTCGAAAAACAAGAGAAATAGGCATTTCTTGTCATGATGAGATTTCGTTTTACTCATATTTTAGAGTTCCAAGACACCTGACTACCGTTATAATTATTTATGACTTATCTTTCAAAACGTCTTGTCATTTTCAAAAACGTCTCTTCAAAACGTGCATTCCCATGTTTTGTCATTATTTGTGATCATTGCTCCTAGATACTAGGAGTAAGGCTAACAACTGTTCGACCGCCGTTAGATTAAATCATCTCTTGCCGCGTGTCCTTTTGAACTTTATTCAAAAGATTTGAAAAGGTTCTTACTAAACCTTTAAATGCTTAAACCTTTAGCCTTCACACAACTTCATCTTTCATTCTTCTGCGACTAAACACAGAAAAAACCTTCTTTGGTTTTTTAACCTAATTCTTGAAACAAACACATCCATGGCGTCTTCTACCATTCAAACCTCCACATCGGAAACTTCAAATGCTCTCCAACCCGTTCAACAGTTTCAACACCCTACACAGATAGGTAACCAACAATACATTCCAGACCCAAACGTAGCAGAAACTCGCGCTATCTACGCTTCTCAGGTAATCATTCCCTTTGTTCTTCCTGGAAAAACTCATGCTTTTATGGGTCCCTTACCTGGAGGAAGTAGTCCTTCTCTGGGTAAATTCTTTCCTGCTTATTATAAGACTAGGCCCTTAGTTAGCAAGAACAAAATAGACGAAGATGGTAACCTAATCTTAGCTGAAACTGCCAATGTAGATGACGCTTCGACTGAAGCCACCGTAGCCTTAGAGAAAATTAGGTTGAATTATGCGACCAATTTCCTAAAAGTATTTAGATCAATTCCCTTAGCAAAAGATCCTGAACTGTATTATGCTTGGTTGACTAAGGTAGAAAACAAAAAGGCTTCATTTTGGAAAGAACTTGGGATATATGATCTAATTCAACTATCCAAAACAGGTTTAGAATACAACCAAGCCATGTTAGTAGCATCAGTATATTTTTGGGATGCT
Organism: Vicia villosa; assembly: GCF_029867415.1. Classification (NCBI taxonomy): domain Eukaryota; kingdom Viridiplantae; phylum Streptophyta; class Magnoliopsida; order Fabales; family Fabaceae; genus Vicia; species Vicia villosa. The sequence goes on along the minus strand of NC_081183.1, from coordinate 19,569,353 downwards.
TCTCACAATACCTTTCACCTTCCTTGAGGAATGATTACCCTCACTCTCTTTGACATAGCCGCTATCACAGGGCATCGACCAACTGGGGAGGTCTTCGATCCCAACTTCATGGATATTGATACCATCCAGTTTAACGAAGTCAAAGCCACCTATACTGCTTTCATCCAGAGATACCATGTCCAAACGACTACTGAAGTCACAGATGAAGAACATATCGCATTTCTAGCATTCTGGCTTTCGAGATGCGTTTTTTGTTCTAGGTCCCTCCAAGTGGCAAAGAGGTATCTTTGTATGGCTAACCAGATAAATGCTGGAAAAAGGTTAGACTTAAGCTAGTTAATTTTAGGGTTCCTTTACGAAAATCTTGGCGAAGCAACAGATCTCGTCAAAGATTATCTCCCACATAAAGGTATCGTGGATGAAGAAGATATGGCAATCAGAAATCGAATAGTCTAAGGGACTAGACTATTTCACCTAACTCCCAAAGAAGAACCAGGAAAGCTTCGCGAGACTTTTCGAGCGTACATGATGATGTTCGCTAAACGTTACCAGTTTAATCCTTCTATGGCTCCATTTGTAAAAAGAGAAGTAGGTCCAGAATGGTTCACTCGAGAATTTCCAGCAACTTCTCCAGATTAACAAGCTGAATCCATGGTTATTTGGGAGGCTTTTCTAACACCTAAACTGTTGTACCATCGATTACGATCCCCCAAGAGTCATTGTTGTCTACTTTGTTCCCAACCAAATCTTGTATCAAGGCAATTTGGATTGGTTCAGCTTAAACCAAAATGCATGTATGACAAGAGAAATCACATGTTTCTGCACACTATGCATTTATCTGAAGAGGAATATGAATCCAAAATCTCGAAATATGTCGGCATCACGACCCTCTCTCCCATCTCCTTCGAGTCTGCCTTCTATTCTACCAAAGATTTCCATCAATGGTGGACAGAGTATTATACTAAGCAAATCTTTGATGCTGAAAGCCTTTCTCAAGAACTAACTGAAGCTTTTGCTGATGTGCAGGCGAACTTCAAAAAAGGTACTTCGACTCATATTAAAGAAATCCAAGCCTTTCCAAAATTCTTTGAAACTATCTACAGGCCTGATGACCTTAGTCGGACCGTTCGTGAAGCTGCGGTCACTTTGCGTGAAAAATTTTCTACTAAACTAGATAAGTTGAAATTGCCCACGTATGTTCGACCTGAACAACGTTATGAAGTGGCTTTCAAACTTAATCCTCCAAAATTCCCTCCACTACCTAGTGCTGATTTTGGTGTGGCTCTAAGTCCTCCTTTTCCAGACTGGTTTGTGTGTAGGAATTTCCCCAAAATCCTTTGCGAACAATAAAAAAACACGCTGAACGAGTGGTTCCGACTAAGCATACCTTGGATACTTTCAAGGGACATCTTCATATAGGTCTTGAACACGTTCGTGTTTTGACTCCAATACCTGAAGGTTGGGGTTTGGACTATCCTTCGATTAACCTTCTTTCCTTACCTATATAGTGACCTCTATTTTGTTCACAACTGTAGGTCGAAAGAGAGTTATAAATGTATCAGCTGCACAAAAGGATGCTAGAGCTTCGAGAAGCAACAAAGCAAGTGGGAGTGATTCTCCCACCACTGGCAAGAAACCAACAATACGTATACATTTTTCATACTTTAACTTGTGCGTTTATTCTGAATATTATTCACTTTGCTCAATATGAATATTCTCAGAGTTCGAAGCCTCCGACACCCCCGAAACGGAAACTTTCAAACACTAGTGCTTCAGACGATGAGGACAAATCTCCTCCTCGTACCAGACAAGCTGCGAAGAAAAGACAAAAAGCCACTATTTCTCTAGCCAAAGAAAAGGGATATGGGACTTCAAAGCTTACTTCATCGAGCGATAAGGTGTCCTCTGATGAACTATGTTTAAAGATCACTGGTAATGTCCCAGTTGTCGAAAGTCATAACTCGAGCCCAGATAATGTCCCAACCAAGGTATTGAATCTTATACTATAACAATCCTTCACACTTAAATTTTATTGCTAAGTTTAGGTTTTACCTCGTGTATGTAGGACGATGTAGGCACAACTACTTCTGACCTCAAAGCTTTAGATCTCAACATTGATCTTGACAATCTTCATGGTATACATTTGTCCTTTAATCGACGAACAGGTTTTTTTCGCAACTTCCGGGCTTAACAAATTTTGATTTATGTAACAGGTATTCCGCGACGAAAATCTCCTGTCCTTTCTCCAATTCTCGAAGATATTCAACCCATTACGACTATCGTTTCACCTGCACATGCTGCGGAAAGTCATTCAAACGACGCTTCTCCACCTACCAATCAAGACGAAGACGTGGAAGAAAACCCTCAACATTCTAATAGCGGTGATTGATCGCGACTTTACGTGTCTATTGGTCGGGATAACTGCAAGTGCACAGTCGTGTCGTGTAGTTTTAAAAGATATCGAATCCACAGGGACTATAAATCGACCTACCGTTATCTAAAGTTACTATGTAAAGCTAAGGCTAATGATATTTGGGTTTTTTATAAATGGGGAAACTAAAATCTTAAATCTAGGTAAAAATATAATAACAAACAGATATCAGTATGTATTTCATCTAACTTAGGTGATCTGAAGTTCCATTGGCTAGATTCTAATTAAATCAAAGATCTTTACTAACTATGTTATTTAAAAGTCCTCCTCTCAAACTCTCGCTCTATTGATTCAGACTACGATCCTAACTCATAATGTACGCTCTCGCCATCCCACCAGATTTAGAAACGCTTTTTGAAAACAACATAGTTAATAAAATGCTTGTTTTATGAAGTCGTTATCTACTTAAATCTCCTAATCTCAAACTCTCGCTCTGTTGACTCAGAACATGCTAATATCCCTAACGTACGCTTTCGCCATCCCGCGCGGGTTTAAAAACACTTTTTGAAAATACATAAGTTCTAATTAGTTCTAATACGCTTTCGCCATCCTTAAAACTAATGTCCTATGTCTACTATCCAGTTAAAGATCTCAAACTTTCGCTCTATTGATTTTAACCTTTGACCGTCTTAAGACCTCAAACTTTCGCTCTATTGGTTTTAAGACTTACTAATTAAATTAGACATACAAACCAAAAACAAGTGATATTTAATAAAACATAATTAAGCCAATTTATTTCGGATCCCTACGGTTAAATTACTCTACATACCGACATCTAAATAAATTAGCCAGACATACTTAAAGAAACAAACATGAAATTATAATTATTAAACATGGAATTATAATTATTAAACATGAAATTATAATTACTAACCATATTATAATGATAATGATAATGATAAAACAATATTATAAGAACATAAAACTAAAATAACTGCAAATAAATAAACCTGGAAGTAAAGCAGACAAAATGAACTTGAATTAAATTGTGAACAAAACAAATCTTGAAACTTGAATGAAGCTTTGAAATAATTTCGGCAAGATTGTGATCCAAGAGTACATAAATTGTAGGCCTAAAACTAATGGTGTGGTAGTCCCTCAATGTGAGAAACTACCACTTTTACAAAGTGATAATTTATGCCTAAAACTATGAACAGCGCTTCCGCGCCTAAAACTTGGATGCCTTCAAATGAATGCTCAGCCTCTTTATATAGTGAATGGAAGTGGAAGTTGTCACGTGAGAAGTAGTGGAGATAGTGGGAAGATGAGAAAATCATGGGGTGAGTGGACTTGGAATTGTCCACGAAATTAATGGAGAAAGTGGCGGGGTCCACGTGCTTTTGGAGACGGGCGTCTCTTAGTGGGCTTAGAGCTTGGAGACGTGCCTGTGAACTGGAGACGGGCGTCTCCCACTTGGAGACGTGGCAGTGGACTGATGGGGACGTGCGTTCCTTGATTTGTGGAGGGTGAGACGGACGTCTCCTTTGATGACGTGGCCCTTGGACTTTGGAGACGGGCGTCTCCATGCAATTGGGCCCTTAGACGGGCGTCTCAGCTTCTTCATAGTGGGAGCTTCAGCTCCTTCGTGGGCTGGACGTCCAAACTTGGTCCATCCTATTTGCACCCCTCACATACTTCAGCACCCCTTTTTCATCTTTTAAGCATAAATAGTAGTGGATTTAGCTCCATTTCTTCTCCTTTTCACAAATAGTCCTCAAAACGAACATAAAACCTAAAACAATGAAAATACCAGCATAATACCAACATAAAGCAACATAATTAAGATAAAATAAGGAAATCATATATGTAAATCAAGCCAAATATGTGATACATTTTCGTATTATCAGTGATGTAGTTGAGCAGTTAACTAGGAGTGAAGATACCATCCCTGAACACGAGAATATGGATGAAGCTTCTAGTTTGCCTCCACCAGGAAATAATGAAACTTCGACCTTTGGGACTATAGTTTCCCCTACGAATACCTTGAATCAAATTCCTACTGCGCTCACTCTTGCTGAACTAGAGCGACTTAAGAATACTGACCTTGTAAGTTTCCTCAAGGCTATGATGAGTGCCAAAAATGTTTCGCCTATCATGGTTGAGCCTTCTTCGAAGATTTTGGCGGAAAGTGGTAAGGGAAATGAGATTCCAAACCTCCTTCGTTAGATAAAGAAAAAATTCTTTGAAAGCAACCTTATCGAAGTTCTAAGCAAAGATTCCACCAACTGCTTTGGTTTAAATAATCTTTTAAAGAAGGTGGATCTACTCCAGGTTTCTGACGAAGTCTCACAAGTGATCGTTTCACTAACTTCTCTGCTTGGTCAACTTCAAACTGATAACCTTCGAAAGCGAGATGTTGACCAAAAACTCAACACCAAAGTAACTTCTCATAGTTCTTCGTGGAAAGCTGCTAATGAAGCGACAACTAGAGCTGGTTCCCTTGAGCTTGAGCATGCAAAGCGCCAAAAGGAGTATGAAACTTGTGGAGCGGACCTCAAATCTTGGGAACAAGAAATTAAACGTCTCGAAGCGAAGATTAAAACTGCCAAGTCTCGTCAAGAGGAAATCAAACAATCCAAGCAGAACGAATTGGATGAAGTGGTGCAAACGGGGATTCAACATCTCGAAAAGGCGCAGAAATTAGTACTAGAAATCGAAGAGCTAAAAAAGCAGCAAGCACTAATCGAACGCCGTCTGTCACTATGGGCATCCCAATATTCCAAAATGAAGAATAATCTTCCTGAAGACTTCAATTAATTGTGATAACCTTTGTAATGCTTTTTCATTTTGCACTTGTCCCACCTCTTGTAATCAGACTAGTTAATGGATATATGTATGATTTATCTTTCAATTATCCATATATTTTATCATGCAATGTCACAAATAAAATTTTAACAATTCTTAAATTGTCAAAAAAAAACTATTTTTCAACTATCATAATGACCTCGATAACGTATATACATGACATGATTACCCTTTGCAGCCACTTAGTTTTGATTTGACGTTTCTACTCCACTAGCTGTAACAATCATTTAATATTGACATCACTTTTTCAAAACGTCTAATTATGACGTGCGTGTATCAGTTTCTAACATGATTACATTCCAACTTCCAAGGCTAGAAACGACGAACTCCATATCTTCCCTCGGGGAAGCCACACGCGGTCCAATCAGAATTTAAAGCGTAACCACTCTTTAAGACCAGCGTCCTCTATAAAAAACTTGCCACTCTGATCGTTTATTCATCCTCTTCCATATTTTCATCAAGGTTTTTTCTTTTTGGTACCTTCTTACAAAAATGACACCTCTATCTTATAACACTATCAAATCTGTTATCAAGAAATAGTTCAAACTTTCTGCTGAAGAGTTCGATCAAAACGGCATTAACGTTGATGCACTGTTTGCCTCCCAAAACTTACAAGTTTACCAAGGAATCCTAGAAGGGTCTGTTTACCCAAACATGCTGGCGGATTTCTGGATGTTTGCATCCCTTCGGATAGATTCAGAAGGGAAAACCACCATCGTTTCCCAAGTTCGTGGATCTCGTATTACCATCTCTCCATCATTCATCTCTGAAGTGCTGAGATGTGAGAACTCTGGAGAAGTCTTTGTTGACAACTCCTTCACCATGAGCACCTCTTCTGTTTTAAGGACCATCATTGTCAATGATCCCTTCAACACCCTCCTTTGTAGGATTTGGCATCAACTTCTAGTGGGAAACTTTCGCCCACGAAATGAGGATCAGGAAAGCATCATGGTGGAAGACCTGGAGTTCATGCTTTGTGCTCTCTAGAAAAAGAAAATCAACATACCATTGATGATTTTCAAACATCTTACTGAAGCCATCGCTATTGCTGCCTCTCGCCAAGGAAAACCTTCTTGTCTTCCCTACGGAAGATTACTATCCCACATGTTTATAAAACAAGGGTTAGTAAAACAATTGCGCACGGAAGGATTCCTGGATCCTTTTGAAGCATAAAGCTTGCCCCTGTTGAACTTAGAGGGTTTGCAAAACAGGATTAACTGAGGAATGCATTGTTGGAGGCATTGTTGGAGGCGTTGTTGGTTTTGGTTTTATCTTTGCTATCCATAATTTTGAACACTTCTTTTAGCTGTAACTTTTGTAACTTTGGTTTGCATACCATGCAACCATTTTGATTGGATGTACCCTTAATTCCTTAACGTAATGGACTATATTTTGACATCGTTTGTCTTCTTAGTTTATATATTATTTAACTTGCATTAAGGTAAAGCCATTTTGGCCAGTGTTTTACCATTTTGGCTCACGACATCTATGTCTAATGTTTACGTTTTTGCAATCTTCAGTTCATGCATGACTGACTTGTATCTTTTCAGATACTTCCCATTTACTCTTAAGATCCTACGATCTTCTGCCAACTCTTCTATCTCATAAGCATTATTCGAAAATACTTTTAAGATTCGAAAAGGGTCTTCCCAGTGTGGAGACCATTTGCCTAAAGCATGGTTCTTTCGATCTATAGGCAAAATAACTTTCCAAACTAAGTCATTGTTAATGAATGTTTTACCTTTCACCTTTTTGTTGTATGCTCTTGACACCCTTTCTTTTTGCCTTTTTATCATTTCCAATGCTCGAAGTCTGTCTTCGTCCAGATCGACTAACTCATTCATCATCATTTCCCAATATACATTTGGGGGAATTTCTTCTTGTCTCCGAATCCTGACTGATTGCCAGTATATTTCGACTGGGAGTAGTGCGTCGTGCCCGAACGTCAATTGGAAAGGTGTAGTATTGGTGGCTTCTTTTGGTGATGTTCGACAAGCCCAAAATGCTTGGTCCAAGGTCTTATGCCAATTCTTAGGTTTATTCCCTACATGTTTCTTTATCAGACCGATTATCACTTTATTGGCTGCTTCGACTTGTCCATTTGCTTGAGCATAATAAGGTGTAGAAGTGAATAATTTGAATCCCATCTCTTTCGCGAACTCTTGCATCTTTCGACCCGTAAACACTGATCCTTGGTTTGTGGTTATGCTTTCTGGGATTCCAAATCTATATAATATGTGTTTTTGGATAAACTCAATCACAACCTCTTGGTCTACATTGGCTAATGGTATTGCTTCAACCCACTTTGTGAAATAGTCTATTCCCACTAATATATATCTTTGGCCTTTGGATGATGTGGGGCGGATTTCTCCAATTAAGTCTAATGCCCAACCTCTGAAAGGCTATGGTTTGATAATTGAACTCAATTCATTTGCAGGCGCATGTTGAATACTTGCGTGTTCTTGACACTCCTGACATCCTTTGGCGAACTCTATGCAATCTTTTAACATAGTTGGCCAATACATTCCATAACGAAACAAAAGCCATTTCATTTTGTGCACCGTTTGATGAGCACCACATGCCCCACTGTGTACACTCAAAAGTGCCAAGTATGCTTCAGCTTCGCCCAGACATTTTAGTAGAACTCCCTCAGGGGTTTTCTTAAACAATTTGTTTCCCATCAAGAAGTATGATAAAGCTCTATATTTCACCTTTCTATCTGTATCTGTCGAAGGGTCTCTCAAGTAGTTTACAATTGGACTCCTCCAATCTGTATCTACTAAGGCATCTATATTTAAAACTTCAATTTCCTCTTCGTTGGTGAAGCCTAATTGTGAGTTCTCCAGATCACTTGGGGATAATTTTGTGGCCATTGCCTTGCCTCTTACCTCGATCAATTCTTCTAATTTTTCCTTTGATACTTTGTATCCTGAGGCTAACTATGCCAAATCATTTGCTTCTTGATTGTTTACCCTTGAGACGTGTTTTAAATCCACATATTCAAATTTTTTAAGCAACCTATTTGCTATGACAAAATACATGATCAAATTCTCTTTGATACATTTGTATTCTTTCGTCAGTTGCTTTATCACTAATTCTGAGTCTCCTTTAATTTCGACTCTGGTTGCCCCCAATTCCAATAAGGCTTCAAGTCTAGCAATTAATGCTTCGTACTAAGCTTCATTATTGGAGCATAAAGGGCCGTCAATTTTATACTTGAGCTTTGTTGGAATTCCATCAGGAGAAATTATGAGAATACCAACGCTACTTCCCTCTTTATGTGTTGAACCATCGAAGTACAAGTTCCAAGGCTTCAAGTCTACATATTATTGAGGATTTTCAACCACTGCATAATCCACAATGAAATCTGAAACGATTTGTCCTTTCATTGCCTTAAGAGGTTGAAAGATTAGAGAGTACTCAGTAAGGGCCAAAGCCCATTTGCCAATTCGACTATGCAATATTGGTTTGGATAGCATATGTTTAATAACATCAAAATGAGATGAAACGTAAACATCAACTGGCTTTTGTAGCAACCTGCCTAAAAATTAACTTAGAGAGTCGCCACCTATTCTGAAGGGCGAATAGGAAACCCTACGTAGATACGAGATTCGGGGTAAGATACTATATTCAGGTCGAGGGAAGGTGTTAGGCACCCTCAACCCTTTCCTAAAGGCTAACACTTAAAGATAAAGGTTTACGGCAAAACATAAAGAAAGATGACAGACAGTAAAATAGGGTTAGAGGCTAATTATTTGAACATGATTAGGGTTTGAAGGAAGGGGACTCGCCTTGTTGCCAAGTGCCTACGTACCTCCTTAGGGAGGATCAGAGTCTACGTAGTTTGGGGCACAGGGTTGTACGCCTTAGAATTTGATATGAATGTATTTGAAGTTGTTTTGAAGGTATTTTGAGTTACCTTGTTATAGATTTAAAAATCGCAGTATTTGCAGGGATGAAAATTCGTAGTGTCGTGGTTTAGTGTTTTAATGTTTTGGGCGTACAACCCTGATTTGATATGGCACCGTTAGATACGATGACCAATATATTTGATCAGTATAGCTAACGGATTAAGGGGCATTGCTGGTTACTCAGATCGATAGATTGATCGTCGCGGGCAGCAAATTAAATGTGTTTTGAATTTATGTATTTTTTATCTCTCGTCTACAGCGACTAATAGATTTAGTCGGGTCGAGGAGAGAATTTAAATAAAGGATTAATTAAATTATTTTATCGCTTTATTCAGACGTTTGATCAGTACGACATGGAGAGTCGACTAATTCGAAGACGGGGTGAAATAGATATTCATCCGCCATTTATCTGTTAAAGGGGAAATTAGAATTGATTGTCTTTATTATTGTTGGATTTGATTAATCAAATTAACCGATTGTTAATCATTGCGACCAATAGGTTTAGTCGGAACGAGTAACAAATTAAATCCAAAGACTTCGGCCCAGTGGCCAATGGGATTGGGGCGAACACTAATATTATAAACCTTTATAGGGTTTTTGCGATTTAATATTAATTAAAAAACCAATTAAATAAATTAATCGACATGATCGAATAATCGGACGAAATGTTATACTCCTAACCCTAATCCTAGTTTAATATCCCAATCCTAGTTAAAATAAATTAATTACGTTAAACAATATTTAATCAATATTTAACTTAAATATTTAACTAAAAAATAAAAATATTAGATAAAACCTGGCTTAGATCCTGTGTGGTGGCTCTCGCATGTCTATGATGCACCTCTATCCTTGCGTGCGCCGGATCTGAGTCGAGATGAGATCTAATGGCCAGATGATGAAGGTACGCCGTAGTCACGCAGATGAGGAGCACGCTGGATCTACTAACAACTCAGAGTATCTAAATGACAAAAGTAACATGGCGCTCACAAGGTTCGAACCCTGGACCTTTAACTCACGAGAGCTCCTCCTTCACCAACTAGGCTGCGCTTGTCTGCTGTTAGTAAACTATTCGCCAATAAAAAAACAATAGCCAAGCATGTTAAACCGAAATAACACATTAACGTATGGGTCCTTTCCTATCATCATCATCATTTTCAGCCGCTCTTGGTTTCTTTCAGCCTTATCATTATAGAACCAAGACAAACCTCACCAATAGACTCTCCCCTCTTGAAACACAGAAACAAAAACGGATTTGTTATCGGGATCGAAAGAAGGTGGTTCTGATGATCCGAGATGTTCGCGGCGGCAAGCTTCGTCGAGGTGAGCGGATGGCCACGGTTGTGTGGTCGCGTTTGGTCGGCGGATCTGATGATGATTTTTGATGCGTACGGCCGTGAGGGATTTCCGCGGCGGAGTTTGCGACTAATCGGAGGTACGCGGTTGTTGGCAGCGGCTGGTGCGGTCTACAGTAGCTTCGAGTCTGATTGCGATTTTGAAACTCTTCTCCGTTTGTTCCACTGCTTGCTTTCCTGATGCAATCAACAGACAATTACACAACGATTTTCTTAAATTAATTTGCCTTGATTTTTCTGTTAACTGAATTCAATGTAAAATCGTTCTTGAACTCTTGTATTATAGATGAGAGAAGTGAATTATGTCATGGGTTGGTGTGGTTTTGAGTGATGGCCTCTGTAGGTTAGTGTTAAAGTGGTTGTTTAACAAAACTGTGTTGAACATGTGCGTTGGTGAATAAGGGTTTGTTGACAGGTTCTTTTACTACGCGCGGGGAGAATAAAATTAGGATTAGAAAATTCGTCTCCCCCTCCCCCCTCCAGGGTTAGAAATTATACCTATTTATATAAATGAATTAGGTTAGAAAATTAGGCTAAAAATTCTTAAGATGAAATAATATCCAAAAGCCCAACAATCATATAATTGTTTTGATAAAAAGATAATAACAATAATTGGTAATAGGAATTAATAATAATAACAATAATATTGAAATTAATACTAATAATCCTAATAAATTAACCAATGATCCCCCAATAAAATTAAACCCAATCTATAATTTATCAATACTTGGAAAATGAATTATGTAAAAAAAATGTAAGAATTGCTCCAAGACCCAAAAATGGACTAGATGGGCCAAATCACTAGGTCCAAAATACCCTATAGCTTCAACCCCCTTAATTCAGGATATTTTTATAAGAGAGTGGGTTTAACAATCGAAATGTTAAACCCCATGGCTCTTAATTTTAATACCCCTGATGGATTAATAGACGTAGATTTGATCGGGCAAATTTTGGGGTATGACAGCTTTATATAATACTTGAGTTTGATACAAGAGAAATGTAGACAAAGGCAGAGTTTTTCTATGGCGCTATACCTAGTCTCTGCATCATTGAGTACTCTACTTAAGTAATAAATGGCTCTTTCGATACCATTTTCATCTTCTTGTGCTAACATGCTACCTATTGTATTATCTGAAGCTGAGATATACAAGCGCATGTGCTTCTTCCCATTTGGGGGGGACAAGATTGGTGGGTGCATCAAATATTGCTTGATTTTCTCAAAAGCTTCTTGATGTTCAGCATGCCATTCGAACCTTCCTTGCTTCAGTCGAAGTAAGGGGGAAAAAGCTTGCGTGCGCCCACTCAAATTAGAGATAAATCTTCTTAAGAAGTTTATCTTTCCCAATAAGGATTGCAATTCTTTCTTCGTGGATGGAGGCTTTGTTTCCATAATAGCCTTCGTTTTATTCTGATTAATTTTTATTCCCTTTTTGTGGACTACGAAGCCCAGGAAATCTCCAGCCTGCACAAAGAAAGCACACTTAAGGGGGGTCATCTTTAAGCCATGTTTTCTCATTCTTTTGAATGATTGGCTGAGATGATCAAGATGACTATCATCTGAAACATACTTTACAATAATATCATCTATGTACACCTGCATGAATGTTTCTATAAAATCATGAAATATGGAATTCATTGCTCTTTGATAAGTTGCCCCAGCATTTTTCAAACCAAAAGGCATGACGACCCATTCATAGGTACCTATTGCCCCAGGACAACGAAAAGCTGTTTTGGACACATCTTCTTCTACAATGAAAATTTGATTATATCCTGAATATCCGTCTAGCATACTTAGATATTTGAAGCCTGCGGCTGAGTCTACCAACATTTCTGCCACATGCATAGGATATTCATCTTTAGGGGTCACTGCATTTAGATCACGAAAATCTATACATACCCTTAAAGATCCATTTTTCTTAATAACGGGTACAATATTAGCAATACATTCGACATACCTCGTAGTCCTAATGAATTTGCACCGAAGGAGTCTTTCGACCTCCGCTTTAATCTTTGAGAGAATTTCTGGTGCGAACCTTCTGGGAGTTTGCTTGATGGGCTTCTTCCCTTCTTTAATAGGCAACTTCAGTTCAACCAAATCTCTCCCTAAACCAGGCATCTCATCATAGTCCTAGGCGAAACAATCTTTATTTTCCTTTATTAACGCAACAACCTTTGACTTTATGGCTGGCTCTAACTTTGCACTAATGTATGTCACCCTTTTTTGACTTTCATCTCCAAGATTTATTTCTTCGAGTGGGTCTTGAGCTAACATCTTTATATTTGGCGCCATTGGATCTTTTTCGAACCCCAAAGGTTCTTCATCATAGATTGCGTCTAATCTTTGGCTTGCTTCTTTGCCTGAAACCTGTTCGTCAGGTGGTTGTGGGATAAAATGTATCCCTGGGCCTGGTACTTCTGATTCTTTGTGAATGGCTTCGACAACCATGTTTGCTAGTTCGGCCTCAAGAGCCGCTTTTCTTTTGTTTTCGGCAATGTAAGCCGAAATGTTTTCGAAGAAAGATGATTCAGGCATAATTACCGTCTTCGTCCCAGCCAGTTGGCCGTATCGCTGGTAATCCTTCGACAGTCGCTGTGTCATCTGGACCGTCCATTATTTCTCTGTTCCACTGGAATCCGTTTGGGTGTAAAGATAGATAGTACATAGCATTTTTATTTAGGGCGTATACATCTTCTACTGCATTGCATGGTCCTATATTGGCTAAGTTCCTGTCGAAACTAGTTTTGTTGACTTGGTTGATTTTAGCCATATAGTAACTTTGATCACCTTCTATATTTTCCACTATAACATCTTCTCTCCAGATAGTTAGCCTCTGATGCATTGTCGAAGGTACTGTAGCAACCCCATGGATCCATTCTCTTCCCAACAAAAGATTATAGTTTGCTTTTGCTGGTATAACCATGAACATCGTAGGCCTTGTGACTGAACCCACCGTTAAGTTCACTTGGATTACTCCTAAGGTATGTCCTACCTTCCCTTCGTTGTTGGACAAAACCATATTATGAGGCCTTATGTCAGTATCGAACATACCAATCCTTTTCAGCATATATTGGGGCATGAGATTCACTGCTGCCCCTCCATCAACTAGGACTTTGTTGATGCCCATGTTTTCAATCTTAGCTCTTATATAAAGGGGTTTTAAATGATTTCTCATACCTTGGTCTGGTATTTCGAAAAACGCATTCTACTCTTCGACAGCCCCATTATTCAACACATAATAACACACAGGTCTGTGTTTTGCCATTTCTTCTGCATCAGCTTCCTCGCAGTCTTCAACCTCCGTCTCTTGGTAAAATTTGTGGGGAAGTACAGACACCACATTACAATTAAAGTTTTTGGATGATACTTCATCTGAGTCGAAATCATTAGTCAATCTATCATCTTCTTTCCAAGGACTAGACTGCATCCTTTCTTCTTCTTTCTCGTTTTCAGAATTGAATAGCTTGCATTTTACCGGCAGTTTGCTTGACCTTGCCCTCTGCATCGTAATTTTAGTGCTGCTAGACTCTCCGGCCTCCTTTGCCTTGAATTCTTTCTGGGCTTTCTTCATTCTTTGGTGTCTTCTCCATTGAGATCTAGACATTGGGTTTCTACCTTTGTATTTCTCCAGCCTGTACGTCTCTCGATTTGTTGCCTGGAACTGCTTTCTATAAGCCATTGCAGTTCGTCCACCTCGGTCCCAACTTCCCCATTTGTTATTTCTTGCACCATCTTGTGTCCATATATCCATGGGTATGTCTGCAGGAAGTTTGAATGTCACCCTTCGAGCTTTAAGATGGGGACTATCAGGCCTTTTTGATGGTGTTCGATTGTTGAATACATACATGTTGGGACGGAGTCCTTGAGTCTCCCAACCAGTGGTGAACAGCACCCTTTCGAATGATTGTGCCATAAGGTTGTCATAGACTGCCCCACATCTGGGACACATAACGATCTTTGTATTTTCCTTCAGCAATTGGTTTCCTTCCCTCCAAGGCTGTTGCATTCTGTTTCGTTGGGCCCTTTCATAGTTAGCTTGGACCCTTCGATTCAGCATAATCGAGCACCTATGACACATTAACATCCGTCCAGCATTCTTCTCATGACACCTCCAAAGGTAATATTTTAAACTTCCACCTGTCTGTGGGCTTCCATAGTTTCCCTTTTCCCTCAGGAGACACTTCTCTAGTTCCTCTATTTCAGATAAAGGTTGCCTAACATTCACCATGTTGACGCCTGCTGGGGGGGGCTTCAGAGATCTGTATCTGTTGAAGTTTCACCCTGAGGTCTTCAGTGGCCTCGCTAGTTTTCTCCTTCAGATCTTCAGTGATCTCTGCCTCGAAGGACTCTTCAACATCAGTATTGAAGAGTGCATTGTCATTTAGGCCCTCAGTAGCCTGCTTTCCAGTTGAAACTATCTCCCATTCAGCAATGTCACCTTCAGACACATCCACCATATTGATGTCAACTGGTTCAGCGTAGTTTGTGTCAGCAACGTTTAAAGGATCAGCATCAACTTTCATGTGATTCTTTGCCTTATCTGCGAACTTCAAACGTCCATCCTTGATAGCATTCTGAATTAGATCCCTGAAAAGAAAGCACTGTGAGGTTTTATGGCCTAAAAAACCATGATATTTACAAAAGCCTCGTTTCTTCCGTTGCTCCAATGGAGGAACTTTGAAATTGGGAGGCACTATCATTTGGCCATATTTTACTAATAAATCAAATATTTCGTCACATTTAGTGACGTCAAAAGTGTAAGTTTTCTTTGGGAATTTATCACTTTTGTCATTCTCGACTAGATTTTTTCCATTCGAAGGGGTGAGAAATTTACAAGAGTAAGGTGGTGCTTCTTTTAATTCGGCTAAGTCTATTTCGACTTCTTCGAAACTGTATGAATCTTCGAAGACTTCGCCTTCTGCATCTTCAGCCTCAATATATGCCACTCTCTCTTTCTTATAATTCTTGTTCGCTCTGGCCTTTTCAGCTTTCAACCGTTCGACTTGTCGAACTCTATCTGCCAGTTGGGCCATAGCCCTCAGATATTGGGTATCCAGTTTCTTTCTAATTGAATAGTCTAGACCTCCTGCGGCCATTTCGACTAATTCGTGTTCTGGAACAACTGTGAAGCATCTCGATTTCAACAAATGTAACCTATTCAAATAATCATCTATAGGTTCCGTGAATTTCCTCTTAATGCTAGCCAACTCTTTCAAACTTATCTTGGTTTGACCCATATAGAATTGTTCGTGGAACACCCTTTCCAAGTGTGCCCATGCATCTATGGAATTTGGGGGTAAGGTAGTGAACCATGTGGAAGCATTTTTTGTTAGCGAACTAGGGAAATATTTAATTCTCAAATCTTCGTTGCCTGCTAGATCACCAGCCTCTGTCAAGTATCGGGCTATGTGTTTTACAGTCGATTCACTAGTATCCCCTGAAAACTTTGTAAATTTGGGTACTTTGGTACCTCTTGGTAATTCCGTTTGCCTAATATATTCTGCTATTGGGGAAGTGTAATTTGGACGTCGAAGTCCAGTGTTAAGGCCATTATTAGCCATAATTCTTTCTATCATGGCGGTCAGATTATTTTCTATTGCCATATTGTCTCTCCTAACCCTGTGTACAACTTCATCTGGATGTTCATCCCTTCCTACTACAACTAGCCTAGGCTGCTGTTGGGGAACTGGTTGTTGGCCAGTATTGGTCCCTTGATTCTGATTTTCTAAATCTATTACTTGATTTCTTTCGACGGGTACCTGCCTAGGTGTCAGAACTACATCTTGAACCCGTTCTAAGATTGGGTCACCTTCTCGATAGGTAGACTAGTTGTTTCTTCGCCTAGTTTGAGGGACTCCTAAGAAATTTGTCATTCGACTTATTTGTGAAGATATTTTTTGGTATGTTTCTACATTATCCTGGTTAGTCCTGGTAATGTTTGCCACTAATGGAGTGAAGATTGACCCCAATTCTCTAGCAAGAACACCTAGCATATTGTGGTTACTTGCATCCATTTCCTGCCTAAATGCTGCTTGACTATTGTTAGTTAAGAGAGGCAATTGGCCTGATGGGCCTGTGTTTTGTGCGCTTCGACCTATCGAACCGACATTAGGCGAAAATGTCGTTGCGCTAGGTGCAGTATACGTAAGTCCTGCCCCTTGTAAACCTGCCATATATGAATACGGCATTCCATAAGGATTCCTAGGTCTCCAACCCTCGAATGCAGATGAGGATGGTCTTGGGGTATGTAATTGACTTGCGACATTTGTCGAGAAATGTGGTATCTCGTTTGTGCCTATAAAAGGAGGCATGGAAGTCGAACTGGAGACTCAGATTGTCCCCGTTGGCCCTGATGTATTTTCGGGCATAACCTGGGAACTAACTATGGCCGCAGATCCTGTCGACACTGGTATATCTTGCGCTCCTTGTGTAGAAGTCGGAACATGTGTAGTACTTGCTTCTACTGTTCCTGACCCTTGTGGGGGATCTTGATCTCCCCTTCCACTGGTCGAATTGACCATTTTCTTGTTGTACCTTCGTTTAGGAATCGGTGGTGCACTGTTGGTTAATTTACCGTTCCTAAGGTTCATACAAGGTCTTGATATGTTCTAGACAAAAACAAAACAACAAATTAATGACAATCTGTTTGACACTGTCCCACTGGGCGTGCCAATTTGTTTACGGTGATTTCCGGTAAACAACCGCTAGTCCTCCAAACTATAGTTTATACTTTGGTAACTCGCAGGATCGACTAGATTGATCCTAGGACATAGTCAAATAGTTGTCTTCTGATATAATTTGGTTCATATCTGTTGGTTTTTGCTTCAGAACTTGTTTATGGTGTGATCATGTGAATAATCTTGCGAAATAGACTTGTTATACACGTAAATATAACTTTGAAGAAATGTAAAAGAAATGTAAATTGCAGAAATGTAAAGTACAGGAATGTAAAGTACAGGAATGTAAAGTAGAGGAATGTAAGGTACAGGAATGTAAAATAACGGTGAACGAAAAAGGCTTCGAATTAAAACTAAACGAAATATGAAGATATTGGAAAGATACTTGAATAAAGAAAAATATAAACGTATTTAAAGTGGTGTTGGTGTCATACGTACATTTCTCAGCGAACTCTTTCTCTTAACACTGGATACTTGAGTAATTTTGTGAGTGATTTGTACAAAATGAACACACCGGATCCTAATACTAAGACTCTTATTTATACTAATTCGACCCTAACGGTCCTACACTAACGAAATGCCACGTTGCTTCACATGCATACGCTTCGAATCCCTGGGGCGCCATCTGTCCTCGTTCGGTTATACAGATTAGTTCGAAATTCAAATCCTCCCGCCTGAATTCTCTTTCGATACATGGCAACGTGATCCTTAACGAGAATTCCACGAAATACGCTAAGCTTCAGTACTCTTCATATTTTGAGAAAACACTTAAGTCTCAATGACAATCTATCCCGATTCAGCTTCGATTTCAATCATCTTTACTTCAACTTAAATAACATCCTCGAACATGGCCATCAGGAGCCATTAATTCTCGGGAATGGCCATCAGAAGCCATTCTTCTTCGAAATCTAATTCTTCAAAGAACATTTTCTTCAATCGAAATCTCCAGCTAACAGGTAGTAACATGTTTGACAGTTTCAGTGTCACTCTCAGACTCATATTTTGACTATGACACAACTAGCCCTTTATTCTGCCTCTTGAGATAAGTAAGACCCTCAGCCTTTATGTGTCCATACCATTCATACTCATGACACCAGACTCCTTTTCCTTGGTAGGAGTGTTCTTCAGTCTTGGATTTTCTCCCAGCATCCTGACTATTGTTGATGTCAAGAGACTTGTTCTTTACATTTGGTCTCGACTTCCAATATATCTTTTTAAACACCTTATTAAATTTTCTACTAGGTATCACAAGGTCTTCAGATAATTCTTCACCTCCATCTTCTGAACTTTCAGCATTGGACACAAATGCTACACTCTTCTTCTTTTAAGATTTTTCACCAAACCCTAGTTCAAAGGTCTGAAGAGATCCCATAAGTTCATCAACCATTATGTTACTTATATCTTGGGCTTCATCGATAATAGTGAACTTCATGTCAAACCTCTTAGGTAGAGATCTGATCATTTTTATGACCAGCGTGGCATCTGACATCTTCTCTCCAAGTGCACCAGAGGCATTGGCAATTTCAATATTATTTATGTGAAAATCATGAATACTCTAATCTTCTTGCATTCTTAAGTTCTCAAATTTAGTGGTAAGAAGTTGAAGTCTTGACATATTTACCTTGGAGGTTCCTTCATGAGCAGTCTTCAAAATTTCCCAAGCATCTTTGGCAACAGTACAACCACTTAACAGTCTGAAGATGTTCTTGTCCACTCTATTGAATAGGGCATTCAATGCTTTGGAGTTTCCTAATGAAGCTTTATCATCTTTAGCATCCAACTCTTCCTCTTCCTTTGGTAGGTCAATAAACTCACCATCCTTGTCTTTTGCCAGTGGGGGACTCCACCCTTTGAACATAGTTCTCCATGCCTTGCCATACATGGACTCAATAAAGGGCATCATATGAGCTTTCCATTAGTCATAATTTGTTACATCAAGAAAAGGTGGTTTATTCATGAATCCTTCTCCTTCCTTGTCCATTGTACCAGAAAGTATCTTCCCCGAATCTCACCCAGAGTCAGAGCATGATGCCTTCTCTGATACCTATTGAAATTCTGGTATTTAGATCAGAGATGTCGAGATAAAAATCTCTAAACATCACACAATGACAAGGTATACAATAATATAATGCAGATTAAACATGAAGTCACATATCAAGTTTTAAAATATCAAGTTCATCTTCTTTTCAATTCAATTTAATTCAAAGACATAATCAAGGTATGTGAACTATTCATTCTTTACTTAATTATATCCTTGAACATAGGTAATAGTAACTAATCATGCCTTCTATGCCATTAATGATGAAGTCCCATATGCATGTTGATAAATCTTATGCTAACATCAAAAACATCGCATGCATGTGTTCTTGGACGACTGTTATGTTCAACAATCAACAAAAGATTTTTTGGTGTGTATGTCACATATGTCCTAAGAGATTTCGAGACAATGATCTCTAAACAACACATAATGACAAGGTATATAATAAAACAGTGCATAAACTTAAATGAACACAAGAAATTGTTCACCCAGATTGGTATATAACAATACCTACTATGGGGGCTACCAAGCCATGGATAAGTCCACTATGATAGTATCAGTTTGAAGTACTATGCAAACAACCCCTGGTTCACACGTAAACAACCTTCGATTTATAGCCTTCTCACCTAATCACTACATGTGGTATACTTCTACCTAAGACTCACCTAGGTATGAGACCCTTCTCAATCCCCCTCAATCACAACCGTGATAATCAATTTCAATAACTTAGAAGACACACTTGAAAGACACAATCACTCAATGCTTAAAAGCTTATGAATAATCACATAACTTACAACTAAAAAACACAGTCCTACTCTTCTATCAATATGATATTATAAAGGTTCACAAAAACTGCACTAGCCCTAAAACACATTGTACGTTCCACGCCACAATTAGGTCTATTGGTTGTTATTTAAAGCAATCTTCTGAACTGTATTGGGCCTTCAAATTGTAGTAGGGTACTACAAAAAATACTCCAAAATCTTCTCCATGAAGATAGGGCTTCACTCATTAGTTTCCTAAATATTCTCCATATTTAGAAACTAATCATACATCTTGAAAACATAGAAAATATCTTATCCCTTAATCAAGCACCACATAGGATTGCACAATATTCCAAAATATTTTGCAATTGTCACTTAAAACGGAGTTCAACATATCCAGTTGTACCTAACAGTCACGATGTCGGACGATCCTGCATATGACATCTTACTCGACATATTTCTTTAGCTGAAGTGAATAGAAAATCATGTTCAACATATTCCTATAAGTTATTTTTACCAAACTTAATCTCAACCATATAAAATAGAGAATTAACAGGTTTGGAAAAGAATGTTATGTTAAGCGATCTATGAGCCTCGCCTAGGGAGAGAAAGAATGCAGAACAATGTGTTCAAAAGAATTGGGAATTATCATTCTAATATTTATCATTGAATTGGCCAAATGGGAAAATGTATGATGCTCACATTAATAAATTTCAGATGGCCCCAAATAAATTTATTTTTGGATGGAAAAGACAATTAGAAATTGAATTATCCAATGTACCATTTGACAAAGATCTCTTTAAAAGCCATGATTACAAAGGAGTCTATAATAAATTGAGAAGAGGAAATTAATTTTTGAAAAGAAATTACACTTGAAGGTACCAGGGGAATTCTCGAGAATAATGCAAGAAATCAATAGTAGAGGATGACAAGTATTATCAAAACCCTAGAGGAAATCAACATTTACATTATAAGGGAATTATATGCCAAAGTCAGACCAACATATAGAGATGAAGTATTCTCTAGAACCTCTTAGATGAGGGAGGAAACAATCACATGTAATATGGATACTATACAATGAAAGGAGAGGAGGAAGAAGAGAAGGAAAAAGAAGATGAAGAAATAGAGGAAGAGGGTCCAAAAGAGTATAAAGAAGACCCTGAAAAATATGACTCTGATGAATGAGAAATCTCAAACCATAAACTTAAATCTTTAGAATTTTTCTTTAAACTTATTAATTTTCTTTGTAATATTTGTCAGCTTTGTATTTGTCTGAATAACATGCCTATTTTAACTAATTATTTTATTACATCAAAATTATTGAATCTCGAATTCAAAGAAAAAGTCATAGAAAAACAAGTACTGCTAAGTTCTCCACACTTTTCATTAGTCTTGATAAATACTTCATGTGTTTGAAAGTCATGGATGTGATTAATGTATTGTTTTTATTGAGTGTAAAGCTACTCGACATAAAAGTCAACCTTGTGAGGGTGAGAATCTTTTTACAAACCCCTTTAAGTCGTACAATAAAAATTTATTTTGTTCTTTAAAAGTTACAACCCTTAACCAAATTTGGAAAAGAAAAATAATGTTCACTACCTTATGTTAATTATAGGAGAGTGATAACACGAAAACGTATCGCATATTAGGCCTAATTAACATGAATTTATTCTTTGTTTCTAACAATTGTATTGCTTCACGCTGGTATTTTTACTATGTTTTCAGGTTTTTACTTTGATCCTAGCTTGCACAAATGAATTAGAAGAAAGATGGAAAAAGCATGCACTTCTGCTATTTAGCATAAGTGTCGGCTAAATTTCATTTAGCAAAAGGTGTTACGAGCGGCACAAGGTCCATGACGACCGGCACACTCAAGCAAGTTGTGCCCCACGACACAACCATGTCACGAACGACACAGTTAATTTATCTTCTAAACCACTAAAGCCTATAAACGTACTAGAAACGAAGCCCAGCTCAGCACTTGACCACGTCTCAACCTAATGAAGTTATGCTCCTACATTCTAGCAAGAGTGGGTCTTGGCAAGTGACTATAAGAGAGATTCAGTTACCAATTTCAATCTCTCTCTTCCTTCCGTCAACTTTTATTGTTTGCAATTTCTCTGCAAGTTCAAAAGGTACTGCTATTTTTCCAATTCTTTATGCACCTTTAATTTCCAGCCCTTTCACTACTTTCCATAAGCAATAGTTCCTCACATTGAAAGGCTATTGCACCATAGATTTAATACTTTCTAATTTTGGATTTCAAGTGTAATCGAAGAAGAATTTTGTTCCTGTATTAAAGAATTTTGATACTTGAATATTATTCCAGTATTAATTCAATTCCATGATTTTATTTACATGCTTATTTATTTATTGGTTGCCATGTTTGAATTAGCCTTTCCACATCATTTTTGCATGTCTCCAAGGAATAGTATGCGTAGCTAAATTTCTAATATTGGTATGTAAGGTCACTAAACCGAAAGGTTCGATAACGATTTGGCGTAAAAATAAATTAAACGTTTTTCTGGTCTTGATTTCTAAAACTAATACTGAATTATTTTGTTACGAGAGTAAATTACAAACTAAGGTCTAAAATCAACACAACGAGAGTTTGAGGTTTTTACCGGATAGTAGTTATCAATCATTAAATCTAAATACAGCGAGAGCGCTTTAGAGTTGATTATATTTTATTTGATTTTCAAAAAGTATTTTCAATTTATAAATGATTTAGAGAGAGCAAACTTTAGAGCTGCTAGTATAATCTAAGTCAATAAACTCGAGAGTGTGAGATAAGTGTTTTTAATTCAAATAACGTATCTTGAAAAGTATTTTTATATTTAAGATAAGCCAATGACTTATTGAACCTTGATGTCTCACTATTACATACCGGTATCTTAAAATCCTAATATTTAATTAAAATCATATCTAATTTCCGTCTCCCCCTAAAATTAAGAAATCGATAGGTTTAGCTAACATAGCAGCATAAGATCGTACTATATTGATCCTCAGTCTCTGTGGGTTCGATATCTTTTAAAACTAAAACGACTAGAATGTATAATTGCTGTTAGTATCCCGATAGACTTATAAAGTCCCGATAAGAGAGAAAGCAAACAAGCAAGGGAATTGTAAAAACTAAAGTTGGAGAGAAAATAAAATGGTCAAAGTTTTCAAAGAAAAAAATCAAGTAGTACTAGTGCAAGAAAGAAAAATGCTTTGACCAAAAAAAAAATAAAAAAATCAAAAGTCCATCATACTAAATGGAAAAATGCACCAGAAGATAATGGTTGTAAAAAAATGGAAATAAAGAAACTGAAGCACATGAAAAGAAATACCTTATGTTCTCTTATCATTAAGCTTTTGAATCCAAAGAAAAACCAATATTTTTTGTAAGTCCAACCACATTACAACCTAAAGAAAAACCTTAGTGATCGACGACTTATAATATATCTTTTAGTAATGCTGAGACAAAATACCAATGTCTGATTTTTTTTTTTAGGGAAACACTAACCATTGAGAGATGCTCAATGAGATCACGATTCTGATGAATGATCAACTATTAATTTCGAAATGTTTACAAATATATTACTTTATTCAAGAAATTATTTCATTTTTATGCTATGTTTCATGGATATTAATGACATTTATTATAAAATTACATTTAGAAAAAACACCATCCCATAAAAGCAATTTCAAAATTCTTGACCCAACTCAGTCAACATGTGAAAAAAAACATGCATTCAACAACATTTTTTTGAATAATCTACTAATTTTATTTGAGGACAAACAAAAAGATAAGCTGAGAGTGTTATAAAGTGTGAGATTTACTTTAAATGCATTGGTGCTTATTGCATTATTTCTCAAACAACTATTATAAAAACCTCACTTTATCTATGAAAAGTGAGAAAACACATGTTTGGACTTTTCTTGTATGCATTAATTCAAAACAGGTGAAAACAACTGGAAAACCACAATTATATAGGCGAAAAATAGGCAAAGTAAAACCCTAAAGAAGTCAAACACGCAAGGCCTAAGAACGGTGCGCCTAGTGAGAGCCTTAGAAATTTTCCTATAAATAACAAGTTTAAATTTAGTGCAAAGGTAGTTTCGATGGATAAAGATAATATTAAATTGGAGTAGATTAAATTGGGTCTACAATTGTAGAATAAGAGAGGAGGTCAGAAAGCGGAAGCATGTGACATGGAATATCACACTTCCAAGGTCGACATTTCAAAATTATTTGTTGTTATGCTAACCATGAGTAAGAGTAGCTAAAATCTCTTTGTTGGGGTTTAACATAGTCATTATATTAATGTACTAAATAGGGCATGGGATTCCATTTTGTTATATTCATGTTGTAATATTTATTACTCTTCCATCTTAAGGCATGTTTTAGCGTTGCAACTTAAAAACTGTTTTCATGGATGTTAATTCCTAAGGGTTAAATATGTTATTTGTCCTCATAAATACAACCATTTTCAATTTTAGTTCCTCTAACAAGAGGTGTATCACCATTTTCAATATGTTATGGTGCCTAAAGCCAGGTCACAAGAGGTGTATCACCAGGTCATAGGTAATGCACACACACTAAAATATTTTGAAACTCTTAATATAATTATTATTTCTTCTAAAAAAATAAATTCTAACAAGTGCTTTGTGAGATATTGGATCGAACTCTAGTATGGCCGAAGGGTAGCTTCTTGGTTCGACAAAATTAAGCATGAAGTCGAAGGTTGTTCACATGCTTGTGTCGAAGATGCTAGGGTTGTTAGCATGTTAAATTAGGTTTTAGTGTTTAAACCCTAATTTGTTAAGTTAGCTTGTTTATTAAGTTGGCTTGTGTAATGGGCCTTGTGGAAAAAGCCCATTAGTTAGTATGTTAGGTTTTATTATAAATAGCATACTAGTCTCTCATCATTGCTAAGCTGCAAATCCTAATTTAGGGTGAGAGAGGTTATTTGTTATTCTTGTAAACTTGTAATCTTGTTTTAAGAGAAAGTAAAAGAATAGCAGTTATAACCAATATTGTGTTCTCCTCTTCTTCCTTGTCCTTTATTCATCCCTTATTTTATACTTTGTTCGTGGCATTGAATTCACAACAAATTGGTGCGGTGAGCGTGGAGAAGATGCCTTCAACAAAGTATGAGATTGAAAAGTTCACTGGAGTGAATGATTTCGGTCTGTAGCGCTTGAAGATGAAAGCCCTACTGGTTTAGCAGGGTTGTTTGGAAGCGTTGAAGGGAGAGGCAGCCATGAATGCAGAATTGACGGCAGCGGAGAAGACGAATATGATCGGGAAAACACACAGCGCAATTTTGTTGAGCCTTGGTGATAAGGTTCTCCGGCAGGTATCAAAGGAGATGACGGCATCAGGGTTATGGGTGAAACTTGAAAGTTTGTATATGACCAAATCGCTGGTAAATCGACTCTACCTGAAGCAAGCTTTGTATTCATTCAAGATGATTGAAGACAAATTATTGGCTGAGCAGTTGGATATGTTCAACAAGCTGATTCTTGATCTTGAAAATATTGATGTGAAGATCGATGATGAAGATCAAGCGCTGTTACTATTGTGTTCTTTGCCTCGATCACATGCTCACTTCAAAGAAACTCTCTTGTATGGAAGGGAGTCCCTGACGTTTGAAGAAGTTCAATCAGCCTTGTACTCTAAGGACTTTAATTAACGAAAGGAGCATAAACCTTCGACTGTTGGCGAAGGTTTGGCCGTTAAAGGAAAACTCTTACGAAAGGATGGTAAGTTCGACAAGAAGAAAGGCAAAAGCCATTCGAAGTCTTACAGTGGCGAAGCATCTGGCATTCGATGCTACCATTATAAGAAGGAGGGTCACACAAGAAAGGTGTGCCCTGAACGCCTGAAATATCATGGAGGTAAGGATAATGGCAACGCTGCCATTGTTCAAGATGATTTCGAATCATCTGATGTTCTTGTGGTTTCAAGCAGTGACTCTAAGAAGGAGTGGATTATGGATTCAGGTTGCACTTGGCACATGACCCCAAACAAAGACTTGTTCGAGGAATTATATGATCAAGATGGTGGATCAATATTGCTGGGAAACAACAAGGCTTGCAAGATTGCAGGTGTTGGATCTGTGAGATTCAAGCTCCATGATCAGTCAATAAGGTTGCTGACTGAAGTCAGGTATATTCCTGATTTGAAGAGAAATCTGCTTTCTCTTGGTGAATTCGACAAGAAAGGATATGTTTTCCAAGGAGAGAAAAGTATCCTAAGAGTCATGAAGGGTTCGAAGGAAGTCTTGAGAGGCGTGAAGAAACAAGGCTTGTATACCCTTGAGGCTGAAGTTGTAAGTGGTTCGACAAATGTTGCATCCACGAAACCTTTGTCGAAGACAAAAATCTGGCACATGAGATTGGGCCATGTCAGTGAAAGGGGTCTGGTCGAATTAGGGAAACAAAATCTGCTTGGTGGAGACAAAGTCGAAAAGCTGAAGTTTTGTGAACCCTGTGTACTTGGAAAATCTTGCAGAGTGAAGTTCAACAAAGGCAAACAAAGAACACATGGATCCCTTGATTACATCCATGCTGATCTTTGGGGGCCTGCAAGGTGTCCATCACATTCAGGAGCAAGGTATTTTCTATCCATAGTAGATGATTATTCCAGAAAATTATGGGTATTCATCCAGAAGACTAAGGATGAAACTTTTGAGAATTTCAAAAGTTGGAAGACTCTGGTTGAAAATCAGACTGGCAGAAAGGTCAAGAGGTTGAGAACCGACAATGGCCTTGAATTTTGCAATGAGGCATTCAACAGTTTTTGTCCTGCCTCTGGTATTGCAAGGCATAGAACTACTGCAGGGACTCCACAGCAAAATGGTTTGGCTGAAAGGTTTAATCGAACTATTTTGGAGAGAGAGTCAGATGCATGTTGACTAGTGCGGGGTTAACGAAGGTGTTCTGGGATGAGGCTGTTTCGACAGCAACATATCTGATAAATAGATGTCCTTCGACAGTGTTAGATATGAAGACACCTGAAGAAGTTTGGTCAGGACATCCACCAGATCTCGACAAACTGAGAGTATTTGGCTGCGTAGCCTATGCTCACATTATGTAACACCCATATATAAAAACATACATTAAAGCATATAATTATATATGAACCCAAGTATGTGGTACTGAAATACCAATAAGTTCCTAGTCAACACATTATACATATTAATGCCCTAGTACAAATATTCTACACAATGGCATAATACATACAAGATGTTCAAAATGAAAATACTAAGAACTAGATCAAACAATGATCTCAAAAGAACTCCACAACGGAAGCTTCGCCATATCCAAAAGAAGTATAAGGAATAAGGAAATCAAACTGCTTTCTCCTTACCCTTCGCGGAACCTGTAGTACCTGAAATCAATATATAATGGGGTGAGATACAAAATCTCAGTGAGATCCCTATCCTATGGATCCTCTCGGCTTTACAAGGTTCTAGCCTATAAGTCTCAAGTCATAAAGGGAACTAGACCTTGAGTTCACACACTAACATTATATGGAATCATACATAGAGTTCAACAACTAACCCCCCACAATATTACAAATCGGAAAACTGTTACCAAGGTATCCCTCTATTCCCGTCCCCTTCTACGTCTAGGAGGTGGCACGAGTCATGGATCCTTTGGGAAATCTTGACATACGAAATGGATTCGGATTCATGAGCCTTCCCCCATGAATCGTCACATCACATGGCCCGTACACCATCACAAGTCTCTACCCTTAGGTTCCATTCGTACACAAAAGCGGGAATCAAACCTGCCAAGATTATTAGTGCCTCTCTGCACAGTGCCTCTCTGCACAAAGAATGCCTGTTAGCATTCAAGGAAAAGAAATAAACAAAACAATGGTTCCGATTAGTACATCATATAATGGTGATCGCTCACGCAAACCACTAGGCCTGTTAGCCTTTCCTCAGAAAATTCAAGTACACGTATGTTCCATATAATGTCTCATCCTAGGTTTTCCTCACTTATCCGTTATTCATATACAATGAAGTTATTCAACCCTCTTTGATATAATATATATATATAACAAAGGCATACCAATCCACCTGCAATAGGACTCAACCAAACGATTAACACTATTTCTATAAAAATGGCAATTTATCACAATTATAGAGTACATATTCGTCATACCAAAGGCATACCGTCCACATGGTTCCGAACGATAAATAACCCAAGTAATCAAGCAAATCGACTCTCGATTAAATAATTATCCTTTGATCCCAAAACCTACACTACTAGAAAGTACACGCTTCTAGCTTCCTACCACTTCGAATAGTGATTAAAACCGAGTTACGGTTCAAAAGTTATGGTCGAAACAGTTTTATGTTATTACACTAAATAATTGGTTAAGAAGGCTTCAGTTCGCGCCGCGCAACAGCTAGGTCGCGCCGCGAACCGTCTGGCAGTAGCAAACCTCACCAAGATCTCATGGTGTTCGCGCCGCAACTAATGTTCGCGCCGCCAACCTCAGGCAGTGGCAAGTATCTCTAGAATTCTCATAGTGTTTGCGCCGCGAAGCCTTATACGCGCCGCGTACTGTTAACAGAACCAAACCCCATAATTCTTCTGCATGGTTCGCGCCGCCACCTATTGTTTGCGCCGCGAAGCGCGCGAAAACAAAAGTTCCATATCTGTTTTCTTACTTTTCCCATGGTTTAATCAACCCATTTTCACATCTGAACCTGTTCCAGATCACACTAATGCATAGAAATAACATAACCATAATATCCTTATAGCCTACAACTCCTATCCATGAACATCCAAGATTAATTCACAAACCTAGGTTTTTCTATAGAAAACCCCCAATTCCAAAACTATGATTTTCATCCATAATCAAATTTATAAGTTTCTAACTAAAACCCACCTCGATTATGAGTCGTTGATGTCGAAGATGAGTCGATTCGGCGGAGAAATGATGAAGATCCAAGCTTTTTTCCTCTTTTCTCCTCTTGCTCTTCCTTCTCTCTACTTCTTCTCTCTATCTTTCTCTTCTTGTTGAAAAATGAAGACGAAAAGCAAAAAGGAAAAGATATAAGAAAATATCTTAAGTTACACTACTAACTCAAATATCCAAAAGTATCTCTAATGTACCAATTAATAAAACCTCAGTGTCAGCTGATAACATTAGAGCACTTAATTTAATACGGGGTATTACATCCTCCCCCCTTAAATAGAAATTTGTCCTCGAATTTAAGAATTACCTGAAAAGGTGAGGGTAAGCATCCCGCATCTCCGATTCAAGCTCCCATGTAGCATCACCCGGATGTGTCACATCCCACTGAACCTTGACAAGAGGAATCTCCTTGTTTCGTAACACTTTAGTCTCTCTTCCCACGATGCGGCTCGGTAATGGTTCAAAAGTCAAATCTGATTCTACCTCAATTGCATCAGGTAATACCGGATGAAGAGGATCGGGGATAAACTTCCGTAGTTGAGACACGTGAAAAACATCATGCATTTTGTTAGGAGTAAATTAATGGTAAATTCATGTGTTAATATAAGTGATTTCTTCTCTAAACTAATGCAAATTGTGATGAATCCGTAGGTTTTTATGAAGAATTGAACTGAATAAGATTAGTTCGTGTATAAAGCAAATCGAATCACTTGTGGGTGTTATTGTTGCAGGTTTAGAGCTGAACTGGAGCTTTAGGAGAACATGAAGAGGAAAGGAAGCTAGAAGTATCAAAGGCAAAGCAAAAAGATGAAGTTTGACAAGGGCGCGCCGCGGGAGTTCTAGCCAGCGCCGCGCCAAAGTCTCTGTTTCTGATCGCGCCGCGCCAGCCCGTTGCCGCGCCGCGGCCTCGGCGTTAAAAGCCCAAAACTTCTATTTAAAAGCCCTAGCTTCCAAGAGAAAAGAGATCCTGGGGGGAGCGAAATTAGGAGAGCATTCTGAGTTTGCAGTCAAGAACAACAATTGAAGGCCAATTCTTTACCAATCGAAGACATTCCATTGATGAAGATGAATCCCTCCATTGATTCTTGTGTGTTCTTCATATCTATGGAGAGCTAAATTCCTCTTGTTGAGTCTAAGGTAGTAGTTAACCTATGAATATACATTACCATTGATTAATTCCTGTGAACAGTTATTTGAATTCATTATCAATAAGAAACCTTGTTTTTAATTTACATTATTGTTGAATCTTTGATCGAAAGAAAGGATTTAACTTTTGCCCTAGGTTACTATATTGATTCAATTGCAATTTGCAGAGATGGAATTGTAATTGGGTTTTCATAATTATCGTTCTTAATTACTATTATCGTTATTGTGATTTGGAGAGATCGAATCTCATACCGGTAAAAGTTATCTAATTTGATTTGCAGACATGGAATCTTATTTGAGGATAAGTGAAGATAATGATTCAAAGGATTGTTCAATTGTGAATTAATCCATAAGTTGTATAGGAATAGGTTGATGAACCCTAAAGCTCAACATATTTCCTTAATCGTTAACAAATTCTCATTATTTGCGTTCTTATTATTATTTATATTTTACAATATTAGAATCATAACACAAATCCAATTACTTTTTCTAACTCAAAATAATTAACTATAGAACGGCAGTGATATTAACCAATCCCTGTGGATACGATATATTACCGAAAATATTTACCCACAAATACTTTCAACACATTTCTGATAGAGAAGGTGGTAAGGCTAAACGGTAAGCTACTTCACCAATCTTTTCTAGAATCTCATACGGTCCCACGTATCTCGGACTTAATTTCCTCGACTTAAACGGTCCTTTAACCTCAACCTCAGAGTAACCTTCAAGAATACATGGTCACCTTCCATAAACTCCAAAGTCCTCTTACAGTTATCCGCATAACTCTTCTGACGATCTTGTGCTTGCTTAGCCTTCTCACGAATCATTCTAATCTTATCCGTGGTTTCTTGAATAATTTCGGGTCCTAAAATCCTATCATCACCAACTTCTGACCAACACAAAGGTGTTCTACATTTTCTCCCATACAATGCCTCGTAAGGTGCCATACCGATACTTGCGTGATAACTGTTATTGTATGCAAATTCAATCAATGGTAAAAGCTCCTTCCAATTTCCTCTACTTTCAAGCACACAAGCTCTCAACATATCTTCCAAGGTTTGTATTGTTCGCTCCATTTGACCATCTGTTTGAGGGTGGTTCGACGTGCTCAAACACAATTTAGATCCCATCGCTTGCTGAAAAGCTCTCCAAAACCTCGAAGTGAACTTTGGATCTCTATCCGACACAATAATAGAGGGTACACCGTGTAACTTCACAATTTCTGCGACAAATAACCGTGCAAGATGACTTGCCTTGTAAGTAGTCTTCACGGCTAAGAAATGTGCAGATTTCGTCAACCGATCTACAATCACCCAAATAGAATCATATCCACCTTGAGTACGAGGTAAACTAACCGCAAAATCCATTGAAATACTATCCCACTTCCATATTGGAATCTCTAGTGGTTGTAACAATCCACCTGGTCTTTGATGTTCAATCTTTACCTGTTGGCATACCGCACACTCCGATACGTACACCGCGACATCTCTTTTCATTCCGGACCACCAATAATCTCTTCTCAAATCTTGATACATTTTTGAAGAACCAGGATGTATGGTGAAAGCACCTTTGTGATCCTCATCCAAAATCCTTCTTTTCAACAACGTATCGTCCGCAACGCAAATCCTCTGGTTAAACATAATCATTCCATCCGTAGCTCGAGTAAACCCTGGTTGAACCAACACCTCTTGTAACTTAGCATATGACACTTGTGCTTATTGAATGTCATTTCTCAAAATAGAATTAACATTCAAGTTTCCCATCAATACTCCATTTTGGGTCCAAACAAATTGAAGGTTGAGATCTCGAAATTTTTCCAATAATGCATACTCTAACATCATCAATTCGGCCCTCTTTAACACCTTCCGACTCAAGGCATCCGCCACTTTATTTGCCTTGCCCGGATGATACTTCAAGTCAAAATCATAATCCTTCAAGTATTCCATCCACCGCCTCTGACGCATATTCAACTCCTTCTGATCGAAAAGGTACTTTAAACACTTGTGGTCACTGGACATTTCAAAATGAACTCCATACAAGTAATGACGCCACACCTTTAGGGTAAAAACAACCGCAGCCAATTCTAAATCATGAGTTGGATAATTCTCTTCGTGAACTTTTAACTGTCGAGATGTGTATGCTACCACCTGACCATCCTGCATCAATACACCTCCTAATCCTTTCTTGGAAGCATCGCAAAATACTTCATAGGACTTATTTGGATCAGGAACGATTAAAACAGGAGCAGTCGTCAACCTTTCCTTCAAGCCCATGAAACTCTGTTCACACCCCGAATCCCAATCATAAGAACACTCCTTTCGGGTAAGTCTAGTCATTGGTAAAGACAATTGAGAAAACCCTTTTATAAATCTTCTGTAGTAGCGTGCTAAGCCCAAGAAACTTCGGACTTCTGAGAGATTACTCGGCCTCTCCCAATTAATCACTGCTTCAATTTTTGACGGGTCCACTGCCACACCTCCTTGAGATATGACATGACCAAGGAATCTTACCTCCGTCATCCAAAACTCACACTTGCTTAACTTAGCAAATAATTGATTTTCTAGCAATACCGACAGAACAATCCTCAGGTGTTCTTCGTGCTCTTGTGGAGTACGAGAATAAATAAGAATGTCATCAATAAAGACTACCACAAATTGATCTAAGTAAGGCTGGAATATCCTATTCATATAATCCACGAAAACAGCTGGAGCATTCGTCACACCGAAAGGCATCACCAAGAATTCATAATGACCATAACGGGTTCTAAAGGCAGTCTTTGGCACATCTGAGTTCTTCACACGGATTTGGTGATAACCCAACCGCAAATCAATCTTCGAGAACACACAGGCTCCTTTCAATTGATCTAACAGGTCATTTATCCTTGGTAAAGGGTATTTGTTCTTGATAGTGGCTTTGTTCAACTGACGGTAATCAATACATAGTCTCATCCCACCATCCTTCTTCTTTACTAACAATACTGGAGCTCCCCACGGCGAGACACTAGGTCGCACAAAATGTTTAGCCATCAGCTCCTCCAATTTCCCCTTCAATTCTCTTAATTCAAGCGGTGCCATCCGATACGGAGAAACGGATATAGGAGCCGTTCCCGGTATCAGGTCAATAGAGAATTCCACTTCCCTTTCCGGAGGAAGAGAAGTGACATCCTCGGGAAAAACATCAGGAAATTCTCTAACAACAGCAATTTGCGAAACCTCTAACTTGTCACCCGTCTCCTCAGTAAGAACCAACAGAACAGACTTCTCTTTCTCAAACAAGAAATTAATCATACCTACCGTACCTTCCAGTATAGTAGTTAAAACATCTTTCGGAGTGGCTTCTTCAGATGGAATAATGATTAACTTCTCTTCACACCCAATGAATACCGAATTAGCAGAAAGCCAATCCATTCCCAAAACAACATCTACCTTCTTAAGTGGTAAGAAAACAAGATCAATCTGGAAATTCCTACCACCCACAGATAACACACAATTCTCACACACCAACGGTGTCTCGACCATCTCATCCATAGCAGTAGTAACCGCCATAGGAGGAAATAAAGGAGTATCTTGCAACCCAAGTCGCTTCATACATTGCAATGACACAAAAGAGTATGTTGCTCCACAATCAAATAGAACAAAACAAGAATGCCCATTAATGAAACACGTACCCGCAATCAAAGAGTTATCACTCTTGGTCTTCTTAGCATCCAAGGTATAAACTCTACCAGTACCCCTTCCTTGCACTTGATTCCTATTCTGAGGACAATTCCTAGCCATATGCCCTTCTTGCTGACAATGAAAACATTTCACCCCTTCAAAGTTACACCTTCCAAGGTGATTCTTACCACAGCTACGACACACCGGAGGTGCACTAGACCGAGAACCTTGCACTTGCTTCCCTTTGAAAGCTTGTGGCCTAGGTCGGAATTGTTGGCTTGGTCTTCCTCTCTCATGTTGATTCTTCTTCTTCAAATCTTCCTCAGTTTGAACTTTCTTCAAACTGGTCTCAGCCACATAACATTGTTGCAACAACTCCGTATAAGTAGTGAACTCCCTCTGGGACACACTATGTGAGATATCAGCCCTTAAACCAAACAGAAACTGGTCCACCTTCCAACCCTCATCAGGAGCATACGCGGCCTGCCTAGAGTAAGCAGCCAAAATTTCAAACTTCTCAGCATAAGTAGCCACTGACATATTTTCCTGCCTTAACTGTTGGAACTCCAACTCCTTCTTAGTCCTCAGCGAACTAGGAAAGTATTTCTCCATAAATATGGTCTTGAAATTTTCCCATTCCTTAGGTACTTCCTGAGTAG